>NW_011500094.1:47110-169851 GCF_000495115.2 Populus euphratica
TGTCCTTTTTTTAGCCGATATCGCGGCAGTTTTAAAAATTAATCTTGAAAATGAACGAATTTCTAGCATTTTATTATTTGATGGGGAATGATATTATTTAAGAAGTCACCATCTAGTATCATGATTACTATAAACCTTAACTAATCAGCAGAAATTCTATAGTTCGGGACTGGTTATGTAAAAAAGAAGATTTCGTCACCCCTTAAATATTTTGCTCGAGGCAGACTGCATTGCTAATTTTGTCTAAAATTGCTAAATATTCTGTTGGTTTATGCTATGGTGGGTCTGCGTGTAATATTCCTGACCTTGACACTAATAAATATTTAACTATGGATGTTTCCAATTTCGACGTTGGTAAATATTATGTAGCTATAAAAATAAAATAAATTTAAATCAGTATTTTTTATTATTCTCGACCCTAACATCAGTAAATAAACAAATACAAAAAATTATTTACGCATATACATTTTTTATGTAACCAAATAAGAGTAAAATATAATAAAATAAAAATAAATTTATATCAGTATCTCTATTCTTGACTTTGGCATCAGTGAATAAACTTGTAAATTTATTTTATTTTATTTTATTTTTGCATGCATATTTTTTTATTTTTATGTAATTAAATAAAATACAATGAAATAAATTAGTATTTTTATTCTGAATTCGATGTCAATAAATAAAAACAATAAATTTATTTTTATTTTTTTATTTATAAATAAACACATCTTTTTATTTTATTTTATTTTGTTATTTTTATTTTGGACTGGGCTTGGCTGGGCCAGTGACCCGGCTGGGCCGGAACCAGCAGGAGGCACGCGTAGAGTGTCTCCACGCGTGCATGCACAGCGCGCAGGTAATTAATTACCTTAGCACAGTGCAATGCTCCTCACGTAAATGACGCAAAGAAAACGAAAGGAAAAAAAAAAAAAAAAAACTGGCTTACCTGGGCGCAGAGAAGCAGAGACGCGATGGAGGATTTCGGGTCATTGTCTTCTTCCTCCGATTTCGTTCCCTTCTGCCTGCTCACTCCCCCCCTTTTGTTCTTCCTTTTTATCCCCCTCTCTCGGTTCAGTCCTTTCTTTTGTTTTTCCTCTGGTTTTCGGTCCAATCTTCCTGCTTGTCCTCTCTGTCCGTCTGATGAAGAACAGAGGACAGTGCTGGAGTTCGAATTTGGGTCTCGGGTTTTTTTTCTGTGTGTGTGGCTTGCGTTTTCTTGGTTTTTCCTTTTCTGTCTTTTTTTTGGTTTTCTGGGTTGGTTCTCGGCTCTGCTCCCTCTTGGTTTCTTCTCTGGTTCATGGCCTCTGTTTAGCCGGCTCCCCTTTTTTTTTATCTGTGAATTTCCTCTCAGTCCGTTTATTGGGTTCTCCTCTCGTCTCCTCTGCCAGTCCACTCCCCTCTGTTTTTTATGCTTGGCTTTTCTTCCGCCTCCTCTGTTTCCTTCTCTTGTGTTTTTTTTTTTTTTTTACTTTCGGTTGCTCTCTCCCTCTGGTTCTGCCCTCTCTGTTTCTTCTCCTCCCTTGCGTTTTTTTCCTTCTGTAATTTCTAGGGCTCCCCTCCCTGCCCCCAAAACCAGTACTGCCTTTGCAGGACTGTTATTCCCTCCACGAACGGGATCGTGGACAGAAACGTGGTCATAATTGTTAGGATTTGCTGCCGATTTTCCAGCTCCCCTGTTGAAGCGGGATGAAGAAAACAAACGCAGCTGTTCCACCCGGCCACGGTGCCGTTTGAGCAGAAATAGACATTTTCATTTTAACCCCTGATCTTTTGAATTCTAACAATTGGATCCCTGAGTAATTAAAAATTTCTTTTAATTTTGTCATTGGATTAATTTCCATTACATCCCTAAATTAGAACACTGTTTACAAAACAGTATTTAATTTCTGGATTGTTCAATCTGATCCTTGAATTATAATTTTTTAATTAAACCCCTGATTTTTTAATTAATTAAATCAAAGTTTAATTAAGTCACAAACATATTAATTTTTCAATTAAACTCCTTATTTTATTAATTAAACTAATCCAAAATTTAATTAAACTTTCAAACTTATTAATTCTTCAATTATTGACTAATTGACTCTCAAATTTAATAATTTCATCCTTAAATTTTAAATTTTATGTTATCCCAACCCATTTTCAAATATAATTTTATCTATTTATTTTTTATAATTAATTTAAAAAATAGATTATGAAAACATCGAAATCCATAATACCAGGTCTTTTCTCCTCCCGTCACTAAGGTGAATGTATTTGTCCTAGAAATTGTCATTCCAAAGAGGCAAAGCCAGCTATTCCTTTGTCGGGGCACTCGGTAATAAAAATTGTTTTTTTAAAATATAAAAAATAATATTTTATTTTATTTTATTTCATATAATATATTAAAAAGAACGAAAAATATTTTTAAAAAATAAAAACATTGACAAAAACGATAGTGTAAACAGCTGCGCCAAAAAGGGCTTTATAATCGAGTCGCTTATGGCTAACATAACTAGCTCACATAAATGCGGGATTTTTATGGCATGCGTCGGCCCAAAACCATTGCAATTGACAGACGCTTTTGTTGAGTTTTGAACCATTCATGTCATCTTTTCCGCTTGTTCGAAGTTCAAGGAAATAAGAGACAACAAATTTATCCATCAATGGACAGGATTCTTGGTATTATTAATAATCAGAAACAGACAGCGAGACGAACCCTAGACCGTTGGGTTCACATATCATGACTGCATCCCAGCTGTGCCACCATGGTAGTTTCTTGCCACGTGATGTGGTGTCGGCGAAGTTGCTCTCCACCTGCATAACTGACAACAACCCCAACCCCAACCGCAATCCAGGAGCTTAATTGCAGCTCAACTGCCCTAATGGGTCACCATTAATTCTAAAACCCTTTCATTGCATGCTCATTCACTGGACAAGTCCCGTCTGCATATCCCACCGTCATTTCTAACGACATGGGCCCTCTCTAACTTCAACGGCCCAGATCCCACAACCATGCTACCCCATTAAATAACGCTAAGCACCTTTATTAAATGCAGTTCAGTATCATCACCCCTCCTGTTATCTTTTTGTTGTATACTAAAGTCTTCCTGGTATATTTCTATCTCCTCATAGCCCAAGAGATTTTCTTTCGTCAAGATTATCAAAGATGAGGAGCCAGTCCCTTTCTTTGCTGGGTGTGTTGCTGTTCTTTGCTTCTAGTGCATCAGTTTTTAGGGCTGTTGATGGGGATGGTTTGTCTGAGGAGTGTAGCAGTGACTTCCAGAAGGTTATGGGTTGCTTGAACTATGCTACAGGGAAAGCGAACACACCCACGAAAGATTGCTGCAGTGCAGTGCAGGGCATAAAAGATAGCGAACCGAAATGCTTGTGTTTTATCATGCAACAAGCACATAATGGTAGTGCACAGTTCAAGAACTTGGGTATTCAGGAGGCTAAGTTGCTTCAGCTCCCTACTGTTTGCCAGTTGCAGAATGCCAGTCTTAGTTTCTGCCCCAGTGAGTGCTTCTCCCTCTCTCTCACCCATTTATTTCATGCTCTTTGTGGTGGTGGTGGTGTTTGGTGTTAGAGCTAATCTAGCTTTGTTTAATTTCCATTAGTTTCATTCCAATTCACTGTATAATTCTGAACAAAGAAACTGCGATAGATGTTAATCGTTCTTTGATGTTAGATTTGTGGCTAGAGAAACATCCAGGTTAGTCCCTAGGCAACCCTAGATGCATGCAACCAAAGAGTAACACCCCATCAAAGCTTCTTCAGGATTTCTCCACGGCAATAACAAACAAACACACAATCATAAAAAGTAAAACCAAAGCGAAAAATTAAAGAGGTTGAAAATTAGCTCTAGAAAACAAATGAAAAAATAGAATTAAAAGAAGAAGAAGAAAAGCAGTTGCTACCACTGTACTTTCTCTGTAGCAGTCAATATTTGACCTTTATTCTTCAATAATGAAATTCCGGCTTAGGTAATAAAATTATAGTGTGAACGGGAGTCAGAAGCTCTCGGGACTTGTGCTTGAGCGAGCACCGACTCGATCGTAAGGTTCTCTTGTCGATGGAAAAAAGAAGAAAGAAGATAGGTCAGTTGCGTTTATAAAGTATTTTCTTAACTAATTAACATGAGCTCTCATTTTATGATCTGCCTAGCTATCCTTTCAACGATGCTATTAATTTTTCGGTCCCCAGGACATGAAAGGCAAAGAAGAACATCATATGAATTGCCTGAACTTGTTTTCATGCGGCTACATGTCTTGTATGGTTAATTCTTGGCGGTCCACGCAGGGGCGGAGTTGGAAAAAAAAATTAAAAGGAGATAAATCCCCGGCCCCTGCCAGCCACCCCCCCTCCCTCCGCTACTGGGTCCACGAAAAGTTATGATGATCCAACTATAAATAGATATGCTTTTGAATTTGCATGTTGTGTGAGGAGCCGTTTGAAATTGTGTTTTGAACAGGTATTTCATGGGGGAAAAATTTTTATTTTATATTTTTAGATATTTTAATATTAAAAATATATATTTTAAAAAAATTATTACTTTAATAAATTTTTAAATAAAAAATATTTTAAAAAACACCACTACATATACATGCATCATATGATCCGGCTACCAATTTTATGTTTGAAATGCCAATGATATCCTTATTTGTTTTTTGTATAGATTGAATTGCCACAAAATTATTATAGAAGGGGTGTATTGGACACCTCCTCCCAATTCGAACAAAACTCTCAACAAAACAGAATAGAGTGAAAAAGAGAGAGTATGTTTATTTTTTTTAGGTTCTTAGAAAGGATAGTCTGCATCAAATATTCAATGCAATCAATCTGAAAAATTCCATCTATGTGGAGTTTTTGTTTTTATTGGTTTCTCTCTCTCTCTCTCAAAAATAGATAATTAAAACTATTAAAAAATAATATAAATTATATTTTAAAACTTCATTTAATAACTTAAGTTATTAAATTAAGATAGTTCTTTGACATGATATCAAAGTTTTGATAACTAAGTAATTACGAAATCGAATCTTACTATCCTTATTTATTTCATAAAATTAAATACAGGCAATGGGAGTCTATATATGTTTTAAGCTTAAAGTGCTTTTAATTGAAAAAATATGTTAAAAAATAATATAAATTATATCTTAGAATCTCACTTAATGGTTTAAACTATAGACTGAAATGATTTTTGATAAAAATTATTGTCCCTAAATTGATACTTCATAGCATTCGAGAAACTACATGCGGCGAAGCACACAAACTTTGTGATACATGACACTTGGAAATTTGAATTTCTTTGTTAAAAAATGAGATGCATCTCCAAGTAGTAGTATTCATAACACTTGAAAATTTGAATTTTTTTGTTAAAAAATGAGATCCATCTCTAAATAGTAATATTAGTAGTAATGTAAATAATATTTAATGCACAAGTCTTGTGTTGTTTTTGACTTTATATTGTGTCTGTCAATGAACAGAGCTTCTAGGTACATATAGAGTGATTTTGTATATATTTTAAGTTTAAAATGCTTTTATTTGAAAAGGTATTTTAAAAAATAATATAAATTATATCTTTAAATTTTATCTAAAAATTTAAATTATTGAGTTAAAATAATTTTAAATAAAAATTATTATTTTCAAATTGATACTAGAGGAACTCCATGAGGCAAATTACACAACACTTGAAAATTTAAATTTTTTTATTAAAAAATGAGATACATTTATAAATAATAATAATAGTAGTATCAACGCAGCTAGTGCACAAGTCTTGTGCCGTTTCTGACTTTGTATTGTACCTGCCAATGAACAGAGCTTCTAGGTCTATCTCCTGGCTCTGCAGCCGCTGCTATTTTCACAAATGCTTCAACATCAGCAACTACGGCTGCATCAACAGGAACAGGAAAGTCACAAGGTGGTGATTCCAGTGGAATCCAGCAGAGACCTACCCTTGCAGGTCTATTGATGATTGTTGCAGCCATCTTCGTATTTGCTTTCCCTGCTGGGTCTGCCTTTATGTTCCAGGTTTAGGGTGGACAACACTGAATGGAAACAATGAAAACTGAATCTTGTTTTAGTTTGTCTTTTGAATTTTCATGATTTCTCCGTATTCTCTTTGCAAGTTGTTGTTGTAATCTTGTCGCCTGCACTTGTTCTCAGCTTCAAGTTAGCTATCGAGGCTATTATCTACGAGCTTCATGTTTTAATTTCAGGGTTCTAAACATTTGTCGCTGGCTATTTTGCTTTGCTATCGAAATGTGTATATGCGCTCCGGCTCTCACATGCTTGACCGTAGTAATGGCCTGTGCCGATGGGTTTGTCTTGCGCGATAATTAATTAAAGTAATTAAACAGATACACTTGTTAACACACGAGATCCACTAACCCAATCACCTGGAGTCAGGTAACTGTAGTTCCAGAAGCATGCTTCTCGTTTAAACAATATTTCGTTCGAAAGATGGCGACAGATCGGGAAATGTGAAGGAAATCTTCTCTTGTACTAAAGAAATCTAGCTTTGCCCTCTTCTAGAATGATAGCTTCTGATGATCCTAAGAAACAATTTTTTTATGGTGTTTTTTAAAAGTACTTTTTTTAAAACACACACATATATGTTTTGCAAGAGAAATTGTTTTAGGGTTCTGAAAGCCGAAGAAAAAACTATCTAGCAAGTAGCGGCTCAGAACAATATGCGAGTCATTAAATATACTCCGCTGCTAAAGACCAATCATCCTCGTCAACCTTGTGAAACAATCCAAATCATTTAAATATGAACAACAAAAAAAAAAGAAAAAGGAAAATATTTCAAGCAAAATGGAGGTGGGGGGGGGGGTTTGTATACTGTCAAGTTCAAAACTTCCCAGCTCAAAACACCTAAAATTCCTTGCCAGACTGAATAATTTGATGCCACTGTTATTGTCAGCTTCGTTTTTCAGGTTCAGCTCCCATCACATCTTGCAGCAGATGTGAGCGGGGATGCACTCTTTCATCCTCCTTCAGCAAAACAGCTTCAGCAAAGCTCTTTGACATTTTCTTTATCAAGTCGTTAGAAAATGGAACAGGATTTCGTTCACTGACTCCAACCACCGGAGCAGAAACCATGCTTGCTTGTGGCCTGGATTTCCTCACCTGCATAACTTTCTGCCTCTCTTCATAAAATTGAAAATCATCTAGGATAGAAGAATGGCTTTCATAGTTTTTAAATATGCCTAACATCTCAGCACCCTGTTCCAGCTCCACCTGCAATTATGTGGGTCCAGTATAAGATAACATGTTTCATGAGAAATGTGTCTTGACAGCAAGCAATCAAAGAATCTGCCCTAGTATACTCCTTGAAAAACAGGGGGAGAGAATAACTTGATGATGCCAAATGCCAAATGCCAAACTGCAGTTTCACTTGGAAAGAACACTAGAGCTTTCATAGTGAAAGCTTTCTGTTTGCATTCCTTAATCACGCAACACAGTACACATCAAGCTTAATAAACTGCACACAATTTGACAGATGTCAGGTTTATCACCAGTTGTTCCTGTACATTTTTCTTGTTCCAATAATATTATTAAAAAAAACAGTGGGTGTTAGACATCCACTCATTTACAAGTTACAGCCCAAAAACTTGTTTTTCAAGGAAACACAACAAAATAGAGGTGCCCCCCCAGTTTATACCAGAATATATCTATATTTCATGCAAATAATGTCCTTCATTAATTCAAAAGGACATCCTTCCCTGGCCTTGACTTGTTTCAAGATGAGCAATACGCATGCATATGGAAGCCAAAACTGTAATGGCTAAGACTAACAAAGTTGCCACTGTTCATCACTATAAAAAGTACACAACCTTGGAAGCCCTAAAACAGCCATCCAGTATAGTGTACTGTTCAAAAGAAAAATATCTACATTTAGTAGCATTACCAGTCATGGAGATGACTGCGGGATATCATGCAATATTTCTTATAGGCATGAAGCAGATAATAGCAAAGCCCCAAATCCAGCTCAATACATCTAGGCAGCCTATGCATTCAATAATATAACCAGGGTAAATGATACCAAGATAATTCAAACGTGTGGACACCTGTAGAACTGAAGTTGCATAGTGCATGCAAATAATTATCAATGTTATGAAAACCGAAGGAACTGTCACCTCTTGAGTATCTCTACTGTTAGTAACTGGCTTGTTGTCATTGTTTTCCAGCACAATGTGACGAAACTGACTGTTGGGGACATCTTTAATAATATGCCACTTCACAGGAAACTGCCCAGACCACTTATCCTGTTGCCAGAAATCCACATTCTTGTCAAAGTCCACAGGTCCAACCATCTCGGCCACTCCACAGAACTGTGCACTGGCATTCACCTGTATGTGACGGTACATTGTATAAACATATCATGTTTCAGTGAGTAACACAGTGGTCATAAATCTCCAGATGACACAAGTTTGATAATGAACGAGCATAATAGGTCATGAAATAGATAGCCAGAGAACCAATGGCATCATGAAGATTAACACCTAATAAAGAAGATTTAGAGATTGTTAAACAACCTCACGGATCTTTTTGCTTCTATAAAACAGTAATCAGCAAAAGTAAATGCATTAAAGTCATGTTAAGACCACTGAATTGTGAGTAAAAAATTTTCTTGTCTGTGCCATAAATCAAGGCATTTTCTAGATTCTCAAGTGCCACCAGCCAACTTCAAGAGTGAAACAACACAATGCCCTAAGATAGGCACATAAAACATGGATCATGTTCTAGAAGAATTTTGGCAACGAAATATCTATCTCAGCTCCACCATCCTTCACATGACATCGCCTCCATTTCACATTCTCAGTTCTTAATGTTTCTAGCAGCTTAGTCAAATTATTCCAAATTGGGTGAAATCACCGTTACTTCCAATTATAAAACACATGCACTGAAGATTAAGTTAATTACTGAAAACAACAGAAAGATCGGGCATGTCCCGAGATTTTCCTTTGCTTCACGATAAGCAGCATCTAATTTCTTGTTGCCATTCGGAGTACTTGCCCAAACACCATACTTTATACTCTTATGAACATTATCTTCACTGTACGATTTTATGACAAAGAACTTTGCATCCTTATAATCAGTAGCAAAATCCACTTGGTTGTGAGATTCACAATGAACATCAGCAACTGCCTTCTGGTGATTATCAACTACAGAAGCATTTTCTGTTGCCTGACTCCTAGGCTTGAATGCCCTAGGTCCCCTATTTCGCTCACTTAGTGTATCAAGTGCAATAGTACAGCTGCATGAAAAGTCATTGCACCTCCCCCCCTGTCTTCCTTCATGACGTGTTGGCCAGTTTCGACCATTTGTTCCAAAAATGGAAGAGCGCAAAACATCATACCCTAAATCTCGATCGTTAAGACCTTGAGGAACACATTTATAGCTGGGAATTTGATGAGATCCAAGCCCATAAAACAATTCTTTTCGTTGAGAAACCTGCAAAAATATCTTTGTTAGACAATAATCTTAAAACCAGAAAAACATAGTTCAATCAGGCACAAAGAAGCACCCAGAACAAAGCTTATTGATCTCTAGTGCTCCACTAGACAGCAATACTTCTCAGAATCAATTGATAAGAGAATCACAAATGCAAGGACATATCAGAATCATAAGACTCCACAGTCAGGACAGTGCCTTTGAATTTACAGTACATCTCTACTACATGTGAGATGACAGTATAAACAGCAGCATGCCCAAATGCAGACTAAAATGTGCAAGTTTGCTTAAATAGTCGCCCCAAAGATTCCTGACTAAAATTAGGAAATTAACTGATTCTTCTAATTACTACTAGACAAGAGAAAAAAAAAATTATTTTTCTAAATATGATAAGCAATTCCTAAATAATGATAAAATAGGCTCAAACTCCTAAACCACCAGTTCTAGCCAACCCCTCTTATCATTATCAGATAATGAACCCTCGATAAAGTATCTAGAGAATGAGTGCGTGTGTAAGACTGTCTTCTTTATTTAGTCATAATGGCAGATTTCCTCAAAAAAAATCAGATTTTTGCCTCTAAATAGGCACCAGAACAAACAAAAGTGCAGCAATGGCATATTTGAAACATGTAACAGAAGTAATGACTTGGAGATCCCTAAGCTCGATAAAGAACCACAATTTTTATATGCACTATATAGAAATGTCCATTCAAGATTAAAAACCTTGAAGCAAATCATAAACCTTCCAATTCTCAAAAAAGAATGCTTGCTTTCTGTTATTTTTCTTTCTTTATAAGGGGAAAAGCTGGTCATAGATTAGAAAACTAACCATTCCACAATGATTCGCAGACAAACCTACTGAACCGATTTGCTTTGGAGAAGCTGCTTGTGATGAAAAATGCACCAATGTACTCTTCCCGTTTGAGGGTTTTGACCAATCTGCCCACAATTCACCACTTTCAATTCCCTCAAACCCTTGCTGCAAGAATTTAAAACCACCAGAGTGTCGAGAAAAGCTGCTTCCACCACCCAAAGATCCTGGCGGAGGCAGGTAACTTGGCATAGGCCCCATTCTGTTGTCATCACCTGGCAGCTCAATGTTGTCTGGCAATTTAGTTCGAGAGAATGGGTCTTGTGCGGCAACATATGAAATGTTTTGTGAAACAAGGTGCTGGTGATAACGTGGATCCGAGTTAGGCAGCTCTCGTGCATTATATAACCGGCCATGACCACTAATAGAAGGCAGCACTGGCATGAACGGGCCAAGTGATCTTTGTTGCATTTGAGGGTGGCCATGGAATGGAAGAGATGAAGAATCATTGTAGATGCCCTGCATCAAATTTAAAAGAAAACCAGTCCATCACCTAAGAACTACTGAGGGATGGGAACAGAAGTGGAATTGGAGGAGTGAGGGCAAGGAAATATTGTTACATGAGAACCATTTTCCAAGCACTCAACATTGGTATCTGGAAAACATGTGCCCAGTCTGCCAATCATATTGCCATAACCTGAGTGACATCACAAAGTATGATGTCAGGAAAATAAGAAACATAGCTGTTTTGCCATATATATATGATTCTAGTGCTCCATGCTAACACACGATGCCCTGGTGAACATGATCCTACACAGCTGATCACTGATGAGTGGACCACTCATTCATAATATACACAATCATAATGGAACAAGAACCATTTACATTTAAAAGGGGGAGATCTATCATAACATTCTGCAGACAAATCTATTGAAACCACAACAATACCGCTATTTTGAAAACTTCTCGGTTATCATACCTGAAGCAAGTATTTAATTATTTGAAGCAATACAACAATATCTGAAGCAGGTAATTAATATTGACCTTGTATCTAGTTGATGTTAATTACATTTAAAGTTCAATAGATAAAAAGAGATCAAGCTTTTGACAAATCAAGAACCATGAGCACAAATGTCAATCGAAATGGAGAAATGCCCCACCGTCATCATCTCAAAAAATAATAGACATCAGATAATTACATAACCCGAATTCACATTTTGACCCACCAGTCAACGAAAATGCACCTTTTAGATTGCATGTCTAACACGAAAACAATAATCCGATGCATCCTGCTCTCTTATGTTTGCATCCAAGTATAAATAACTAACCTCCGCGGTGGACTGACTGTATCCGGGAAGGAGATGCATTATTTGAAGCATCAACTCTCAAAGGACCAGCGCTAATAGCAACCTTGCTAGGATCAACCACATTTTCATCCATAGCAAGAGAAGGCTGACAATAAATTCCAAAAAATTAGTCATCACACACGAGAATAACATAAACATCAACAACGTGGATTATACTCGGAATGCACTGGCAATTACCTGATCCTTCAACGTGTTTGGACCAGCAGATTTCTATTTTAAAATTATTCGAAGCTTCAGCAGTTCCTAAAATAAACATAAATTGCATATGTAGACGGCGACCCAAAACATGCAAGAGTTTGCTAGAGTTAAGGAATGCTCCCAATTTCATGATTAATAGTGTTAGAAATTAAAGAAATATTGTCCATGATCGTCTTAGATTTTTCATCAACACAACTCGTTTGCTTTCCTTTTGATTTAAAAATAAAATGTTTCCTTCCAAAAAATGAAAAAAAACGAAACGGCAGTGCGTTACTTCTCTAATTCAACCACCCCGAGAGAAGCAGAAAATCAGTTAAAACTAAAAGAAACAATCGGTTATAATTAGCATACCAGTGGATGATGATGCTAACCGATCATCGATTACGGCAGTGGCTGCTTTGCTCACTGTGTTTGTGTGTTTGGTGGAGTGTGGTTTGGTGTTTGGCAGTGAGCGGGTGAGTGAGGAGAGAAAAAGCGGTGGTTTTAGGGTAGAGAAAGAGAGAGACAGAGAGAGAGAGAGAAAGTCGATAGAAATTAGAAGCAAGGTAGCAGCAGTAGTAGTGTGTTTTTGGGGTACTGGAGGTGAGAGGACGCGCCACGCCGCAGCCGATTGAGATATGGTGTGTGTATTGTTTAGAATACGTGATAACTGCAACTTTCACATTTTCGCTGCCCAGTTGGCTCGTCCTTACTCGTCCACCTGCTCTTCATTCTCACCGTCTTGCCCTATTCTACGTTTATTTAGACTAGCTTTTTTTTCCTTTTTTCCTTTTCTTTTCTTTTTCGTTAAAGAACAACGTGGACTTTTAAAAAGAAAATTACAAGGGATTTTCATGAAAACAAAAGAAAATTAAAAAAAAAGACAGAAATTCGCAATATTGCAGTTTTCGTTGATGGTAAGGAAGAACTTTCGTTTAAATAGAAGTGCTCAATTCTTGCAACATTATTTTTAATTGAGAAAAGGTGTTTGAGATCAAATTTGTTTGTGATCGTAATTTAATATAATAAATGTTAAATTGATTATAGTGGATAATCAGTTTTTTAAAGATTTTTATATAATTACATTTGATAATTAATATATAGACGGAGAAAAAATTCAACCATATCATTTCCGTACATTTCTATATCCACTTAGCATTTATCTCTAGGTGTTGTTGCTACGATTTATTTCTTCACGTATTAATGATTTTCTCATTCATTATATTATTATAATGTTTGTTGCTTAGTCACAATCTTCACAGTTGCTCTTCATTGTCTCCCTCTTGTCTCCAATTTACCACCACGCCTTATTATTTACATTAATATCATTGTAATCACCGTTTTACCACTGAAAGAGTAGTTGTGGCCTGCTAGAAAACTGTATGTGGCGTTTTAAACTATAATTCAAATGAAAAAATAATCAAAAATGATATTTTTTATTTTAAACCACATTTTGAATTGAGGCATTTGCCGCGTAAATAAATATAATTCATTGCCATGTACAGTGGTAGAGAAATCAATTTAAAGTAGGGAAACTAATTGAATTAAGATTTAGCTTCGTGACCAATAGGTCCTATGCAGTAAAAGGCTTTGTTTTTAATAAAGAAAACCGTGCGAAATATGAAGCTCCACCAAAGAAGAAATTTAAACCAGGGGACTAAAATGTCAAATATTATCTAAGATTATACGACTAGTGTGATCTATTTTCCGAAAGAAAAAAAAAACCGTCATCTTAGTTAACTATTCACGCAAAGAAGTTATTTATTTTCTGATTTTATTTTTTTTAGGCAAAAGTTAATGGTCTTCTTTGGAGCTCTAGTGTTGGTTTATTTTTATATTTAAAAAATAATATTTTTATTTATTTTTTACTTGTTCAAATTATTTTTTGTGTTTTTAAATTGTTTTCATGTATTCAAAATTATTTTTTTAAATATATATATATATATTCAAGTGAAAAATATTTTGAAAAATAATTATTATCACACCCCCAAATATTTTTAAATATTAGTAAAAACACATAAAAGACATGAAAATGCATTGATTTACTTGGATTTGAATAATAAAATTATTTTTCCCCTTTCATTTAATAAAATCTCACTAAGGTTTAACTAGTTTTTTTTTTTTTTGACATGACTCATTTGTTATTAGAGTAATGATCGGGGGCATCTCAATTGTTTTACATTTTTTTGCACGGTGTAATTAACTTGTTGCCCTGGAAAAAAACCATTAGCTCAGGTCTAAGAGCCTTTTAAAATTTTTACTATAATTAGCAAGGTAAATTGATTTTATTACCCCTGGATTAAAAAAAAATTAAGACTTGCCTCTGGTGGCTAATTCTTCCTTTCACTCTAGTTTTTTTATATATAATTATCATGCGATCATATAGGCAATATGGTATTTTAGTGTGTGTGGAAGTTGTTGATGCTTATGTGTCATCATGTGGGAGGTAGATGTGCACTTCTAATGACATGTGAGACACATTTCAACAGCGAAGAATGCCTTCTTGCCATGTTTTTAGAAGCGCTGCCAAGCTCTCTTGGCCTGGCACGTGTGGTGTTGGCAGGATGGTTTATTACCAATAATATTTTTTTACGTACTTTTTCTTTCTTTTCTCTTGAAAAAATTAGGTTAGTCCTCCTTTCTACTTACGTTTTAACTCTAATTTTTATTTTTTTATTTTTATTTTTGACTTTTAATTCTTTTATAAAAATTTATTTATTTCAATTTTATCATTTATTCTCGGTTGTTTATAATTTTTTTCTTCAATTTAAATCTTTTTTATTTATGAATTTTTTTACTAGCTATTTTGTTTTGTAAGCTTTCAATTTTATTATTTTATCTAAATTTATAGTATATTGTTTTTTTAATCTTACTCTTATTTTTTTTTATTAAGGTTATTTTTTTTTCAATTTCATCATTCTATTGAAAATTTGTGATTTCTGTCAAAAACAATTATTTTAATTTTTATTCTCATTATTTTGATTTTTATTTTTAATCAGTTTATATAATTTTTTATGATTTCATCATTTAATGTTTGATTTGGTAAATGTTGGGCTTCACAGTTTTTTCATATATAGTGTTTTTAGTCTAATAACTTGAGTTATAAATTTAAAAAATTAATACACATTAATATCTATTTTTATTTGTTTTATATAGAATCTTTCACTATTTAAAAGTGATTCATGTTATCTTAAATTTTTTTATTTGTCATTAGTTTTTTCATTTAACCTATTTTTTTATAAAAATAATATTTTTTTTGTTTGAATTAAATTAATTGTTGCATCACATGTCAACTTCTTGATATTTTTGTTTACTAGAATTTGGCTCTTTATTTTTTTTTATTTGGATTTTATGGGGTTATCACAATATCATTTCATATATTGTAAGTTTCGTAGATTAATCATGAGTGGTCTAAATTATTTTAGTGTGTCATTATTTTAATATTTTTTAAAAAAATATGTTATTTAATATGTTACTATCACAAATTTTTTAAATTTTTTCTTTTAATATGCATTGGTTTTTTTCAAAGTTAAAAATAAATTATTCGATCAATAGTATATTATAAAAAAAAAAATCCAGTTGTTACTGTACTTCGTTTTACCGTTGAAATGTAATAAAAATCAAATGTTTGAGTGAAAATAAATGTTATCATGTAAACATCAAAGATGTGTTGTTTTATAAGGTAATATTTAAAGTGTTAACAATGATTCTATGGCTAAAAAAGACTTAAAACACAAAAATACAGCAGTGCACGCGTAAGTTTTAATCAAATCAAGTAGTGTTTCCATCTACTCGAAAAAAATGTAATGTTTTAATTCTCTTTACCTGCCTTTAATGTTAAGGGGGTGATTTTTAAAATACTAGAGGTATTTTAGACTATAAAAAAAGAGGGAGTTTTTGTAATATTTACTTAGATACCATAGAGTTTCTATCAATTTTTTAACGGTCCATGTAATTTTATAACACATAAGGGGAGCTTTTTGTAGTATCTATTTAAACATGATTGTTCATTTTACTGGTAATGGTATCCATGTTTTCAAGTAATTTATTTTAATTCTCTATAAAAACACTCTAATTTAAGCTATTTCCTTATCAGTAATCCGAATTAAAACAGCATAGTAATAGATTATAGAATAATTAAATTATTTTACTTATAATATTCATTACCAAACAATCTAAATATTTAATATGTTTATTTTAATAGCACAAACTAACACAAGCAAAGTAGTTGTTGCTAAATATAAGAAGACATCGAGACTTAATCTTGGTAGATTCTAAGAATCATAAAAAAATATTATTTTCACCATCCATGCTAATAGCAAGCTACTTTAAAAAATCAATTTAAAAAAAAACTAGAAAATAAAATCAAAGTTTAATCATGTCAATCTTTAAAACTAGTGATTTTAGACATTAAATCAAATTTTTGAATAGAATACAAACTTGACAAAATACAAAGTAAAATTATCAATAATCTAAAATTAAAAAAACCAATAGTAATACAAGAAATAAGAATAAAATATGGTATAAAAAATAAATAAAATTAAAAATAGACAACAAAATTAAAAAATAAAATAAACATATAAAAAACAAAATATTATAATTAAAAAAATGATGATTAAATCTATAATAAAAATAAAATATTAAAGGATAAAGTTAAAAAATAAAATAAATTAAGAAAAAGATAAAAGCAAAAAAAAACAGTGATTAAGATAACAATAATAAAATATGATAGGTGAATTAAAGAGTAAAAAAATAATTTTATAGATTATTTTACATAAAATAAATAATAATTAAAATAATATATATCAAATTTAGATAAAAAAAAAAAATTAAAGCGTTGCCTTAAGAAACCAAAGGCTCGAGTGAAAAAACAAGATGAAAATAAAAAAATTAAAAGGAAAAAAAATGACACTGGCACTAAACTGAAGATTCATTGGCTATGTGTGTTGCGTATAATAGAGATGGTATTAGGGAGATTCGAATGCTGCTTAGAAAATCATTGTTATGGTAGTGAAAGATGCCTTGTACACAATCCAGGTGGTATGATTATCTCTCATTCATTAACGCTTGTATTTCATGGACCAACTATTTTTTATTTTTAAATAATATTTTATATTTATTAAAATATTAAATTATATCAACTTGATTATATAAAAAAAACAGATAAAAAATATTAAAAATCCTTAAAAACAAGCTTAATAGTTTTTATTTTTAAAAGTAATGCAATAATTTTATCATGCTTGAAGAAAAAAAAAAGAGACAAAGAAGCCCATCAACCAAAGTTTAATAGTTTTTTTTTTTTTTAAGAATAATTATGTAATTTTAACATGTAAACAACCTGGAAAGATTGATTTGTCTCATTCAATTCATTAGAGGTCGCATTTGGTTCTTATTTTGGGATAGAAAAGACGAGAATAGTGAAAAAAAAGAGATTAAAAAGATAAAAATAAAAATAAAAAAATAAATATGCCTCTAATATAATTTTAAAGTGAATTTTTTTATTTTCAAAACATAAGATATCAAGAAACAATATATTTTTTATTTCTAAAATATCATTATAAAAAATTCTTGATTTTATAATTTTTAAACTAAAATATACAATAATAAAAATAGTTATTATAATAGTTTTAAAATCCAGCCTAGAAGTTGATCCGAGATAAAGCTCGAGTCATAGATTGAGTAAACTCAAATTGATCAAAATCAATATAAAAATAAAAATAATTATTATTGTAATTTAAAAATTCAACTTGAGGGTTAATCTGAGGCAAGGTCGGGTCACATGTGAAGTTGATTGTTGACCAATATCAACATAATAATAAAAATAACTATTATTATAATTTTAAAACCAATTCAATGGTTAACCCATGGTGAACTCATTGTCATGTATTCAAAGAGTTAACATAAGAATAAAAATATTTATTATTATATTTTTAAAATCAGATTCAAGGATTAATCAAAGACAAGACTCAAGCTACAGATTAGAAGAGTTAATATGAGTTTACTCGGGTCAGTATAAAAATAATTTTTTTTTATTGTCATAATTTTAAAACTCAACCTAAGGGTTAACTAGAGCAAGGTTTGGGTTACGGGCTGGGTAAGTCAAACCGAGTTAATCTAAATCAACATATATATAAAATAATTATTATAATAGTTTTAAAACCTGGTTTTAGAGTCATCCTAGGACAAGAGTCAGGTTAAGGACCAGGAAGGTCAACCCAATTGATCTATTTTTTTCAATGAAGCACATTTTTTAACCATTTTTTTTCAAAAAAAAACAAATTTTTTAACCCATGATTTATCCCAAATTGAATTTGGTTTTTAATAAATTCAAACTGAGTTAATTATTTTTTTAGTTTTTTTTTTTAAATTCAAATAAATTTAGGTTTTGAATCGACCTGATTCTCAGTCAACTTAATTTTCAATCAACCTATTAAACCAATCATGATTTTATAGTTATAATTATTATAATATCTTTAATTTCAATATTTGATATGAATTAAAGTTAAAAAATAAAAATAATTATTTTTTAAATGTATAAATTTGATAATAATATATATTAATGATAAAATAATTTTTTTAATATTTTATTTTATTTTATTAGCTATAATTAAACATAATATATAAATAATTATTTTATTCTAGTGCGCTGGTATCGATCACAATTATGTTGCTATCTTATTTTTTTATCCTGTCTTCAATATTTTCACTATTTTCATTTTTTTATTTTGAAATAATAATTAAATATTATTATTATAATAACTAATAAATCATATGTAAAAGATGATATTACCCGAATAGAGAAAAGTAAAATAATTATTTTTTTCACTTAAATTGTGAAATGCCAAGGATTTCTTCTTTTAAATTTAATTTAATTTAACAGAAGAAAAAGTTCCCCTCTCGCGCAACGCCCACTTCTTGTCTAGCTTTCTAGTTTCTACAGGAGGGCAGAATAAAGCAGTCTCTTGTTTCAGCCTCTCTAAACTCGAAAAAAACCTAAAGACCCAATTACCACGCCATGTCTCAGGTTCTTCTTTTCTTTTTTCTTTTTTCTTTCTTTCGATTGCTCACGCATCAATTGAAAGATTACTAGTTTTTTTTTTCCTCTAATTTTTTGTTTCTGCGCTGAACTCCAATGGATCTAATTTTTTTTGTTATTGTTTTCGTAAATTGCAATTTTTCCAAAGATTACTTAATTTTGAGAAATTGGATTTACAGTTTTAGATATATCGAGTTGGATTCCATTTAAATTGCGAATTGCCGTATGGAATTTTGTAATTTTTTCAATCTGATATGTTTAGTGGTTTTTGACTGTTATTTTTTTATTCTTCAGGTGGACAACAGAAATTCATCAGCAGCGAAGCGTGCAAGAACTGATGGTACGGAATTCTTATTAATCACTATTTTTTCTTTCAAGAAAGTGTTTCTTTTAACTTTTCTAAGATTTGCGACTTTATGCATATTAATTGAAAACACGTGCGACAGGGCATATCCATCAAGTAGAATGATTGCATTTTCATGCCTAATTCGGACAACTGGTTTTGCTTTTGGTTATGGAGTTGGAATTGAGTTGTGTTCGTTGCCGTGTAGGTAGTCGCAGGGAGGATGATTGGACTTGTCCAAGCTGTGGCAATGTCAACTTTTCATTTAGGACTACTTGTAACATGCGTAATTGTACCCAACCTAGGCCAGCTGATCATATTTCGGTGAGTCATAATTGCAGTGACCTGTTTTACTTGTTATAGAGTGTTGCTGGTGTGTTGATGGGTATTTACTTGTTATGAAATTGGGTATAGGTGGAATTACTGGTAATTTCAGGAACCGAACATGATAGACTTACACAAGGCTGTCTGTAGCCAGTTGTCAGTGTCAAAACTATTAGCCACCTGAGCTAAAAGATAGGGTGGGATAGGATTAATCTATGCTTGTTCAGCCTTCATCGTGACACACTGTTTTGTTATGGTGTTTGACCTTTCCTGTTGTTTGTGTTGGATTCTAATCTATATATTTGCTCTTTTTTTCCTTGATGCCAGAAATCTGCTGCCAAGCCCCTGCAAGCACCGCAGGGTTATTCATCAGCTCCTTATTTAGGTTCTGGTGCACCTTCTTCAATGTATATGGGTGTGCCACCATATGGTTCTTCTCTCTTCAACGGGTCATCTATTCCTCCATACGACGTTCCATTCACTGGGGGCTCGGCTTATCATTACAATTATGGCAGCCGCCTTTCCGGTGGCAGTCCATATAGACCGTTGCATATTTCAGGACCACCTCCTTATTCTGGTGGATCTATGATGGGAAATGGTATGTTATTGTGTTTTTCTTTTTAAAAATAAAACTGTCATCAGGCTTGTGTTTTTGTTTCTTCAGTTTTCCCTATTTAATAAATAGACTTTTTTTCCCTATTTGTTATCAATGGTTCTTTCACGATCCCTTGTTTGTTTTCCTGGTTTTTATGTATCATAGTGTACATGATCTGTCCTTATATTTGATAAATTGAACTTCTGGTGTCTTTTCTTTCTAAGCACTGTTTGTTTCTAATCAGTGGTCTATTTAGATGCACTTTATTGCAGGTTATTAATGTATGTACTTCGAATAATTTCAGTTGCATTTATGAAGTAATGTTTTTTATTTTCTGCAGGTGGGATGTATGCAATGCCCCCCCTAATGGACCGGTATGGATTAGGTATGCCAATGGGCCCTGCAGCTATGGTACGTTAGTAATTATTCTTACTAATTCGCTAAGTTGTGGAATTTAGGAAACATGACTAGGGGTTTAAAACAGTGATTTACATTATGCTTAATTGGTTTCTGAGATGCCTTGCTTCATGTCAAAATTTGTGTGCATAAATGCAAAAAATACTCCTGTGTATATGCGATTCTTTGAATTTTTAGGGGCTTATATAGTTTGTTTTCATGTATTCATATAACTTGATAGTTCATGTTTAAGCATATTACGTTCACTTTATTTATATGCCAATTGGTGAGCATTTTGTGTCTATGTATGTAGATAGCAATGCTAATAAATAAAAATGTAAACTCATAGTTCATTATGTTTTTAAGAGAGAATGCAATTTATGTATTTTTAGATTCTAGCAATCTTCTTTTATGGATATGTGCTTGATTCATTCGTGCATGCTGTTTCTTACAGGGGCCAAGGCCAGGTTTTTTCCCAGATGATATATCTCAGAAGAAGGGTTCAGGTTTGTCATTACTACGATGTGTATGAGCAACAACGTGAAACTTCTTTGTTCTTCAACCTTTGTTTCTTATAATGCCACTGTAGATGCATCACGTGATAATGACTGGACATGCCCGAAATGTGGGAACATCAACTTTTCTTTTAGAACTGTTTGTAACATGAGGAAGTGCAATACTCCAAAGCCAGGGTCCCAGGTCTGTGCTACTTTCTTCTTAAATACAGAAGAATCAGTCAATTATTTTCGTGCTTGGTGGCCTTTCTTTTTTCTCATTTCTTTGTACTATTTGGGACACTGAACTTGGGATAAGCTTGAAAATTACTGGGAATTCTAAATTATTGGTTTAGTTTGTAGTTTTTTCTAGTAATGGTAATTTCTAGTTTATTATTTTGTTTAATAATGGTAAGTTGTCTAATATTCAATATTTTCTTGCCATTGTAGGTTGCAAAGTCTGACAAAAATTCCAGTAAGTCCTTTTAAATCCCGCACGTGGTGAGCTTCATATTCTGAATTGATACTAACAAGCTTCTTGCCTTTCAGAACAAAAAATGCCGGAGGGAAGCTGGAAGTGTGAAAAATGCAACAACATAAACTATCCATTCCGGACAAAGTGCAATAGACAAAATTGTGGGGCTGAGAAACCAGCTGAGTCAAAGAAGTCCCCTTCGCCGGCACCTGATGAGGATGATCAGGTTTGTTATGTGATTCATCTTCATTGTATTTCCATTCATTGTTTGAAACTGATTTGCTCATCAATAACATATGTACTCTTCACAAATTCAATGATCATCAGTGAGAAGGATGTTTGGCCTCTTTCTCCCTCCTCCCCCTTATTTCTCCCTCCTCCCCCTCATTTCTCCCTCCTCCCCCATTCATCTCTTTCTATGTAGTTCTTGCTATGTACCTCATTAATTGTCAATTATCTTTCTCTCTGCAACCATTGATTTGCAATTGTCTACTGTTCCAGTGAGTACTAGGACATGTTTGAGGGTTGAGAAGGTCCAGAGTTGTCGTCCAGCTTTGCTCAATATGGGTGTCTGAAAGTCAGTCTTGTTGTCCTCATGTTGCAGCGGTTGTCGAGTTACTATACCTTCTCATGATGTCTGTCAAGTTGTATTACTAGCAATGGTATTGTGGTCTACTGGTCTTTATGGATCCTTTGATGCATAGCTTAATCTGGTTAAGATTCTACAGGTTGGTTATGGTTTCTATTAGTTAGGCATTTATGCTTTTGGAATCATTCATATATTCCAGTGGGATGATACCATGAATTTAGAATACTTCAGCCTGCATATTTCTTACTCATTTGATGAAATTGTGTCTATGCCATTGAAATTTCTTTGTTTCAGCAGATGCTTCTGTTTGAAGCGTCTGTGTTTTCCATGGTGATAACTTAATTAGGTCTCTACCAGTCGTATAGTTAAGTAGTTCCAATCCATGCAATATTCCTTCCCTATTTGTTGTGCTAAGGCTATCAGGACCATGTTTGAACCTGTTGGAAGCCTGTCTATTTAACATGCTTTGTTTGACTACCTAACAGGCTGTTTGGAACCCTTGGAATTGAATTCAATTTCAAGGGTTAAATCAATTCCTTAGTTTGGAACCCTTTTGAGGGTATTGATTTGAATACCAAATGAAATTCAATTGTTAAAAAATGACCAAAAGAAACTAAGAGGGGACCCTCTGATTTGCTACCGTAATCAATTGACATTAAAAACAACATTCCAAAAATACCCTGAACAGCACAAATCCTATTTCTTACAGACCCCCGTCTCTTTCCTTCTCTCCTTTTCTAACCCCCACCATCTCTTCTTACACCTTGCAGATAAGAGAGATTCAAATCTTATAAATAAATGTAAGCTCGAAGCAAACAGGTCATAGAGTGGCCACAAAACTAGAATAATAGCATTGTGTGTCTCTGGACTCACTTCTCATCTCAACTACTACTTATCCCTTTTCTTCTTTTGGTAAGTAAATGGTCTCTTCCTCTTTCTCCGTGTCCTCTGGAATTTTGGTTTTTCTTTATGGTAAGTATTGGTTTTTCTAACCCCATACTTTGAATGGGTGGATCTGTTTTCTGTGATAAACATAGCCTAACTTTGATTCCTTTCTAGAAAAAAAAAGGGAGAGAATTCAGTGGAAGCTTCTGTAACGTGGGATAAATGTACCGGAGTCTTGATAGACTAGAAAATTAACATAAAGATGATAAATGTACCTAGTTAAAAAGTGGTAAATATAAGCGTTCTTGTAACCAAAAAAAGAAATTTTTTTGGTAATAAAAAGAAATGATTTTAAGGGCAAAAAAGCCAAGATAGTTAATTCAATTAATTTCCATAGGCACAATCGAATTCAATCATGTGTGTTAGTATTTTATAACAGCTTATCAATTGAATTCAATTCATACATGGAATTGAATTCAATTTTACACATGATTTTGTTCCAAATAGCCAATAAAATTTAGACGAGGTTGAGGTTCATGGATGGAAATTATATCTGCATTAGCGTAGGTGCATAACTTTGTTTATCCCTCATTAGCTTCGATTTCTTCTTTCATTAGTGTGCTCATATTCTTATCCCTTTTTGATCTATCCAAAGAGACATTTTGTTTCTGGAATTGCTCCTATGGTATGGGGTTGGACCACTTTAGAGGGACCGTGTTCTCGTGTTTGATGCCATCACTGGTAGCCAATCTCATTGTGGTGTGGATGGATGCACGATTCCATCTTGTGTTTACTGTCATTCTAGGCTGGTTGGTGATCCGGAAGGACTGTTCTTTAAACTCTTGTGATACCCTAAACTTCCAGAAATCCAGTCATTCGTTATGAATTCAAGGACAGGCCTGAAAAGAAAGGTTTTTAATCCACGATGCTTCTGAGGGGAGGGATATTGGGACTCCAACTATTGGTTGTTGGCCCCCAAGCTCCTCACGATTGGTCCAAACCTCAGTTGGGTGATTTGTGCGGCATGCTTGTGTAAGTGAGGGGTTTGCAAAAATCCATCCATTTTGCCAGTAGATGCCCTCAACTGATTTCGCATTCCATTCTAATCGTGGGATTGTTTTAGGAGAAAGAAGGCGAAGTTCTATCTGATGATATTGACGATGCAATTTCCTGCACTCTGACAATAGCTTAAGGTGAATTTCACTATCGTGTGCTGTTACTTAAACATTAAAATGGAAAGGGGTGGTAAGAATTAAAGAAATAATGTAGGCTTTATTTTTCACCAGATAGCATCAATAAAAGGTACGTCATGACGCGACAAGAATCCATTCCATGAGATGCCTGCTTGTGGTAAAAGGCAAGGGCTTGGAAACATTGCTTTCAAGTTTAAGTAAAGACCAAGCTTTGTGACATACACGTGCCCGCGCAAGTGGGTGATTGTTACCCTAACTTCAAAGCATGGGTGATCCCACTTTTTCGCTACAAGCCAAGCTCTTCATTGATGGAAGGAAAAAACCATCCCAGCGCGGTCACAAATGTCTCTTCAAATTGGACCTGTTGCAATTTCAATGAAACATTTTTCATTTCTTTCTAAAATTATTTTTCAATAAGAAGGTAGAATAACGTATTAGTAAGTAATGGCTTTTCTGAATGGAGAAATAAGAACTTTGGTTGGATTGTCTTCGACTTTGAGTGAATTCAAAACATTGAATAATACCCATCGGAAAAAAGAAAGTTTTTATTTTAGTTTGGAGACGCTTTCATTTTTTTATATATAAATCTTTTCAAACAGAAATAAAAGAGAGAGAAAGGAAAGCTCTCTACAAGTAAAGACGATCCAAATTGTCATGATACATGACAATTAGGCTTGCTTTGCTCTTTACAGTCCTGAATGGAAGGTACATGCCCAAGAACAAAAGCAATTTGACCACAACTCAAGCTCGACGCAGGAAGGGCTATGTTTTTTCGCTAGCCAATTATTATCCAATGACATCATATGTATAATTGTTGATAATGGCGAATATATGGTTAGCCTGTCAAGACAAGGAGATGATTGCATGGAGGGGAAAAACATTACCTTCATCATAAACTATGATAGGTTATCAAATGCCCCGAAAAATAATCAGTCAGCAACCAGCACTTGTAAACTAGCAGAATAGACACCATTCAGTAATGACACCAAATTTTCAAACAGCTCAAGCTCATGGTTCACATCAGAGCCATAAAAGGGCTGACAGATTATTCAGACCTGCATTTACGTACTACTATTTTCAGTATATTACAGTACAAGAGAAGCTAAGACGAGCTTTGCCGTGGGCATCGAATGGAAGGAACAAGAAAATTGATAGCTCAGATCCCTAGGTTTTCAAAAGATGCTTCAAAAGTTGCAATATTAAGTTCTAGGTTCCTAGAAATTTAATAACAGATACAGGTAACTTTCAAATCAGTGATCCATCATTAACCAGTCCAAATGGTGTTTTAGGAGAACTTCGAATCACCATGATCTGAATCCTAACAGTATGCTCCAGGATGGTCCAGTGCCTGAAGAATATGGAAAATACTAGTCAGATAGCTACAGGTACTGAAAAAATTCTGCAGCAATATGATAACTTTACCATAACTACAAGTTATATAACCCCTAACATCAGTATCCACTAATTGTCTACAAACAAACTAATTTCAAGGACTCGGGGCAATCTCACACTTGAGAGTTAGTGGGGAGTAAGAATATGTGATGCCCAGCGCTTGCAACATGCAGGGCATCATTTGGAGTTAGAAAGTGTAATTTATCCCCACATTGAATGATTTCAATTATCTTCCACCAATGCAGATACTGTAATATAACTTCTATATCTAAGATTGCGGAAAGGTTTCAAGGTCTGACTACCACATGATTACTGTAAATTTAAGTTGCAGTGAGCACAAGAAAGTATTGTGCATCTAAGCTAAATGTCAAACCAGATACTGACCTTCACTTAATTTGTTAAGATGAAAATGATAAATCGCTTCAGCAGTAAGTTCATCTGGATGGAATTGAAGTCATCCCCCTTTGATGTTCTTAACAACTGAAACTCTTGAAAGTAACTGCTACCATCAGTGTGACGTCAAGGTATGCACTTGAGAGTCAGTTGATGGTTGCTCAGTCCTCCAATACTCTGATGAGGCAAGTGGTGAGTTTTGGGGTATAACTTGCAGCACAGACTGAGTGGTGTGATTTGTATGCATGGGTTGTTCAAATGAAATAGATTGCGGCTCACGTGAACCCCATGAATTGTTTGACAGAAGAGAGAGAGCACGAAGACATTCTGGTGCCGCTTCCACTTTGGAAGGAATGATGTATTCTTCCAAACCTGCAGGGTTCACATTCCAAATAATTTCAAGCATCAAATTTTAGAACGAGGAGAATCACTCCAGGCCAAAAAAGAAAAAAAGAAAAAAAGAAAACCCTAGCACAATAGTTCTTATCTCTGCTCATGAGGATCTGCTCTATTAATTGTCTCCATAAAAAGCAATGCTTCCAAATTCATCCTTCATCCATATGACTTTTAAAACAATCAGTGTTAACCATCTACACATTCTTAAGCTTCTTCTATGCTCATTAGGATCCCCGGACTTGCACCAATCAACAAGGACACAAAACACGTTCACTGTCCACTCAGACCACCAAGTCATACATCTATGATTTCCAAAATTAAGCAAAGCTATGCTTAAATACAGAAAGAAATAATTCTTGAAAACCACCAGGAAGTACAAGTGTCCCTTTTTTTCTTTTTTCTTTTTTTCTATAAGAGATATAGGCTTTGTCACATTTATTTGCATTCATCATTGCCAAAATCAGTGGTATGTCTGCCAAAGATTAGATTTTGCACCCCATTTATCACACTGCCGAATTATTCTCAAATATATCATGTGATATCTATCATCCATGTATCTCCAAAATTAGCAATACTTTCTGTTATTTTTAGAAATATCATGGTACTTCGACTCTTGAATGAGGCTCCAACCTCATATATGCCATGTTAAGATAATTTTAAACCACCAGAGCAACCAATATTTTGATTATGCTGCGATTTTATACATACCTAATTACCTATTACATGTAAATTTGATATATATATATATATATAGCTTTGGATTCATGTACCAGTACTAAAAGAAAAGTAAACAACAAAAGAACAAACGAGGCTCGAGGCCATGTGGACAAATCCTAAACTTCAGTGAATCAGAGACACCAAGTGTAGCGACCATTGATAGCTATTATAATTAGCTTCATTGAGACTAAAAGAAACAAATTGAATCAATTATTTTGATAAAAAAATCATGTCCATTTCAAAGCATCAATTAATTTGATAAAGAAATCATGCTCATTTCATATCAAATAGCATAGTGCAATCTGAAGAACAGAATATGTTCCACAATGCTTAATTAAGTCCAATACATATTATGTGCATGTTAATTTAATTTTGTTATGCAAGATCAATCTTATTTATTTTACAGCAGTTACAATTAATGCCCATTGGATCTAGCATCCATCAGTTAAACATCTTAATTCCCCATAATTGTGTCAAGAAAAATTGCAAAAGTGAATCAATTAATATATTCCAAAGTCCTTTAAGCAAAATTTCCGTATCTTACTATGAATTCTCCATAGTTTTATAAAAGCAGAAGTTGACAAGTTGATGCTTGATTCAGCATATATTTCATAGATGTACTTTTTTGGACTTTGATATACTCATCAATCAACATGAAACCTTGTTCAAGTAATGATTGAAGCACTGGAAACCTTTCCTATAGTTCTGCAGTCACAAGCATGTGGTTTCTCACATTGGTTAAGAGCAAGGTCCATGCCAAATACCAAAGCCTTATTGACATTGAACTCTAATTGAATAAATTGTAAGTTTAAGAAAGGTTGTTGATTTTAGGCTTACAGACAAGTGAAACTGGACCTTGGGAATTTCATGAAGACAACAGTAAGGTTTCAAATTATCCACCATTAATAACAATTTAAATGGACGCACCTGGAGAATCTCACAAAGCTATCCTGTAATGATTTTTACTCATTTGCGTCATTTTCATGTAAAATAAACTCTTTTCAGATCTTTGGTTAAATATTACCTTTATTATTATTGTTGGTCACCAGAGCATATTGTTACTAGTTAGACATATCAAGGAAACCTTGCTAAGAAATTCTAGTAAAGATTTTATATACTGCTAACCATATCATCAAAATTAAGAAACTTAATGCAATAATTGTAAGCCTTGTTTCTCAAAATGAAAACAAAACAAACCTTGGTTGAGAATCTCAGCTGCAGTGCCCTTGCCTTTAGATGGTAAGGAGCTATTAGACTTATGATGGTGCTGAATATCAATGCCATTTGTCAGATCAAAGCCAGGCAAGTGAAACTGCCCATCATTACCACCTATTTCTGCAGGCTTTGCTATATAATCTTTTGTTATTGTGAACTTGGAGATGTATGTGCCTTCCCACGTCAAATTTGCATGAGGCCTGGCATGAACAAGTGGTGCCCTGTCCCAAGCAAGACTCATCGGTTGCCTTTCATCTGCATAGTAAACAAAGATAATATTAAGTTGCATGAATGGTTATTATCAATACCAACTTAGTTGCATGAACTAGTGTATCCTGAGTTGAAACAATATCAGTAAACCAGATTGTAGTCCAGCGGGCAAAGGGGACAGGTGAGACATGGTACTACCTCAGGTTTACTTTGTTAAATAAAGCTAACCAAGAGTTCATTAAAGGAAAGAACTTTTGGGGATTGATAAATAAAATTTAAACAATCAATGAACACAAGGACTCCATCACATGCAGTGCGTCACAGAATCAGAAATAAGAAGATAAAGTTATACCCATAACTCAAACTGAATGTTTCAATGATAATAGCAGTTCAGACATGCTGGAAGAAACCTTTGAAACTATAATACCACATTATGCTTATTTGTAAGTGATTTAAAAAACGATGAGTTTTTGCATTTTTATGTGCCTCTCATCTACAAACAGATACAAATTTGTTGCAAATAATCAGGACATTAACTTGCAAGTGTCATTCACAATCAAAGAAAAATCTTTTTTTATTTTGTTGCTCAATTAGAGAAAATTGAGACATCAGGTCCATATAAAACTAGCCAAGGAGGTTTCTTTCCTCCTTTTGGTTTAGCCTCATTAAAACAAAGGAAACCGAATAGCATCATCCATATAGCTTCAATTCATAGCATATGGGAAGATCGAGAAACAACTACAAAAACAGATCAATGACAATAGCATATTCTACAAATCAGCTTCAAGAGAATAATCAAAGTCTCAGTTTGAGACCAGTACCATATAATGATGAGGACACTCTTGAATTTAAATGGACTGATCCTGGTTGTTTGCGGCGTCTTGCATTGTGATCAGAAAGTCGCCTGCGACAGCTTTTCTTCTTTTCATCGAACTCTGACAGACCATGGAACCTTTGACATCCAAAACCCAAATTGTCAATGCAATCATAAAAGCTAGGAATAATCATTACTATAATTACTAATTGACGAGAATTGACATAATCAACACACCACACTAGATAACAACAATTAGCAAAAGAGCATGTAGAAAATGACCCATTCTCAGGCATTATTGTCTTCCAACACACAACCATTCATTTCATTAGAAGCTTTACCTGCTACACTGCTGGCAAAACCTGCGTTCCAAACCAGCTACAATGACCTTCTGGCACTTTGAATGGCTTTCACAAACTCTATGTTTGCGATGATAATCTTTAGCTAATGAGAGGTCAAGGTTACAGCCTTCCACTTGACAGCATGGAGCACGATGACTCTGAATAGCGGACTTCAATTTCTTTGCCGAAGTAAAAGAGGGCACAGGAACTGTAGAAAATGATGAAGACTGAACATTGTTGCCAGCATCTTCAAAGTATATTCGTTTACCAAGCTTCAAACCAAGCAGCTGGTCACCTGAACCACCTGAAGCCTCAATTGTGGAAGACATACTAGCTGTCTTAGCCTTTCCAATTTCTTTCTTATTGTAATCAGATGGATTTGCTTTAGAGGCCTCCAAAGTGAATTTAGATGTTTTAACTTCCCCGGCTGATGAGGAATTGATGGAAGCTGACTTCGAGCACTTTGAGAAAGGCGCAAGTTCCAAATCAGAGCTGGAACCACCGCTTCTGCTTGCACTCCCAGATGAATAGAAAAACCCAGAGTCAGTTCCTTTTTCTCCATCAGTTTCCAAATCTGTTGGGCTTAACTGCTTAGAATTTTCAGTTGTTATTCCATTGAACATTATCAGGCTCTCCCAGTCCCACTGTAAGTGGGGTTTGCCATTCCACTCCATCAGTGAGTCAGAACTTACAGAATCACTTCACAAAGAATATTTCTTCATGAAATCAACAAGCAATGGGACACCAAATCCTGCAATCATTATGACATCAAGGATCAAATTGCAACTTTAAACATGCAAAACTTAAAAAATACTAATACTGGACAGGATTAGAAATAGGTTATAAACAGCATATCACCCTGAAAAACTGAAGAACCCAGTTCACCTTCAAATCTTGATGATTCTAAGTGCCAGCCACCTCTGTTTTTCTGAATTATCAGAGCTAATCTTTATTCGCTTTAAGAGAACAAAATCCGATCTGCTTGTTTCCCAATCTTACAAAGTAATTCCTCTTGATGCCTCCGAAATCCCTGAACTCCCCAGCTCAGAGAACTCAGACAAAATACCAGGCAAACCTAAACTAAACCAAGTAAAAGAAGCATCTACTAAACAAAGGTCTCTTTATAACCCAGTAAAGTTTCTTGCAGAAATCAATCAATCTCCAAACACAAACATCCACCAATCAATTCACGGATTTCAAGCACAGTAACTACAAAAATCAATCAAATTTCTCTACTTTTGTGCATATTTACCTCTCCTAGACACAACCATGACTTCTCAGTGTGTTACCTAACGAACTGTCTCCACCCAGCACACCTAATAAATGCTCTCTCCTCTCCCTCTTTCTCTCTTTATATCTCAATTGTCTCAGTATATCTAACTTGTATTAAAATGGAGCTAGTTTCATCTTTTTACCATCAACAAAAAGTAAGCAATAATTCACATTGAAGTTGCTTGGGCTAATCACAGTAAGTAGGCCCCTGGACGAGACCCTACTCACCTAATGTGTTCAAAAGAATCTTACCTCCCCCAACCCCCAACGCATCCACTAATTTACCACTTTTAACCCATTATTTATAGACCATATAATAAAAACCAAAAAAAAATAAAAAAACTTAACTTTGTATCTTGTAAGTAAGTGGAATGTACTACTATTGCTATAACCAACAAATAAGAAAGGTAGAAGCAAAAGAAAAGGAATCCCATCTGTCAAAAAAAAAAAAAAGAAGGAACCTTTTCTTTTCTTTTCTTCTTTCTTTCAGTTAAAAGACCACTTTAAGTATTGGGAAAAAATGTGTTTCTTCATTTTTAGAAGTCCCACCACATATTTCTCGTCTTTAAGCCCTTTAGTGAACTTAAAGCCACAAGCTTTGAGTTTCCATTTACATATAAAAGGAAGACTCATGAATGTACAAAAATATGCTATCACAGCAAACATGAAAACCCTTTGGCTCTTTGCAATAAGCCTATAACTGTGGAATTCCAATAACATAACAAAGGAAATAATGCTACAGATTTTCTTCGTATTTTTTTTTCAATGAAACTTGAAAGAACGAATAAACAAGCACTACTTACCCTTCAGATGAGAAAGAAACGGAAGAAGGGATCTCCGATAAAAAGCTGCCTGAGAAGTGAGAAGAGAACTTTACTATTATTAATGCTGATTTGCTGTTTATGATTGATGAGAGAAACAGGGAGTGAGAGTGATGTGAAGAAAAGAAAGAAAGGAGCTTGCTTTATTACACTTCAATAAGGTTTTGAGTGAATAAATACAGCAATAGTTTTCATTTTCTTTCTTTTATTCGATAAATTAGGTAATTAGCATGTAAAATACAAGTAAATTATGAAATGACACGGAAATAAAAGAATTCCAGTGAAGCATCATATTTTTGGAAGTTCTTGTTGGAATCGTTAGAAAATTTTAATTGAAATAAGGTTAATAATCGATATATTTATTTAAATTCAGGCATAACTGGCCATCCAATTGTAAAGAAAATTACAAAATAAAAATTAAAGGCAAAATTTTTAAAATTTAAAAATCTAAAAAACAAGATAACAATTTTCTAACTACTCTAAACAAAATAACGTTCAGAAATTCCTAAAAAAATTAAATAAAATTTAACTATAAAATTAAAATTTGTGGTTTTTTTGAATTATTATTATGGTTTGGTGTAGCTATATCTTCTCGTAAATCTAAATTTGTTCTATTGATTCATAAAAATTATATTTAATATACTATCCACATGATTTGTTTTGAAAATTTTTTTATTTAATTATAATAGATATATATTTGATTTTTCAAAATTATTCATGAAAATTACTATATAAATAATAATTTTTTAATATTTTTAATTAAAATTTAGTTTTGAATCTATAAATTGTGCGCACGATATATATATATAATATTTAAAAAATTTAATAAAATTATAATTTTTATATAAAAAATCGATTGATTATACCATTGCTTCCAACTAAATAACTTATTAACAATTATTTTAAAATTGATAACTTTCTTGTAATATTTAGAAAATATAATATTTAGTAAGTATCATATTTTAAAAATATTACAAGATGAAATATATTTAAATAGTGTTATTATGTTAAAAATTTTAATTTACAGTATAACACCACCCCGGCGGATTCATATCTTGTTATTTTCATGGAGTCGTAGACAATCGACACGTAGACCCCCCCCCAAAAAAAAACCGTGGCTTTTGCCTTTTCTTTTTCAGGTAAAAAAAAGAAAAAACAGTGTCATATTTCACTCTTGAATTATTGTGGTTGTGACAGAATATAGTCTTAAATTATTAATTTTGACTGTTTCACCTTTACATTATTAATTTCTTGGCAAATTAGGTCCTGAACTGATAAGTTTGTTTCACGTTATAGTGGTTTTTTTATTGCAGTTCAATTTTTTTTTTTAAAATATAGTTGAGGTTTAAAAAAATATGTATTTTATTAAAATTATTGCGGAATGAATTTTTACATGAAATATAAATAAAAAATAAATTTTCATTAATAAAAAATAAGTTATTTTAACTTTTATCAAACTAAAATTTTAAATATAATTATACGTAAAATTCACTAAAAAAAACTCAAGTAATCAAATAGTTTTTTTTTTAGAAAAAGCTATCATAATACTAAATAGTTAAAAACCTGAAACAATGCGGTTTTACCTAACTTTATTTTGTACTTCAAATTATTTAATAATTACAAGAAAACCATTGACGTGATATTTTTAAACATAAACTACCTCAACAAAGAAAAATATTAATCCAATCTTTTTTTTAATATAATATTAATATTCAGATGAGATGATGAAGGTTATTGAGAGTTAAAGAAAGAGAGATCGATGAAGGTTTGCTATTTTATCTCTCTCGTTGTCATTTTTTGATGTTTTTACTGCTAGAGATTCTATATACGTTTGGATTTTATTATTTATTTAAAAATATTAAAAAAAAAGTTGTAAAAAATAAATGTGAACGCCAAAAACTATTTTATATTGGGTAGCCACCTTTCATATCCTTATATAAAGGACGGCACCTTGGTATATTAATCATAAAAAAATGTTAATTAAAAAAAGTCGATACCGTGGTTGATGTAGTTTAACATAAACTAATTAATTAATCTCATGACTTAGAAATCCTATATTTAACTCTAGAGTTTTTCGATGTATTTATAGCCTCACCCATCCATCAATTCCTTTTTTTTTTTTTTTTTAATACAGAATAAAGTGAAGAGAAGCAGGAACTATGAGAAATTGGACTAGGAAGAAAGGCTTTTTGGAATTAAAAACGATTAGATTGAGGCTAATCAATGGTGGTTAAGGAACTAATCAATGTTTATGATAAATCAGGCACCATTAATCAGTTTTAATAAACTCTAGGAACTAAGTTATGAATCATTTTAATAAACTACTTGAAATATGCAAGATCTCATCCCTGTGATTAACCCAGGAGATCCACTCGAGGGCACGAGGTCATGTCTTCTATTTATTCCTTAATCTTTCACTGATTTTTATTTTATTTTATTTTTATAAATTGAACGTGGCTACTTGACCATGCCTGGCTGATCAAGATGTCCAGAGGACGCTTAAGAACCTTCCCCCCCAGTAAACAATGCCGTGATTGGTTGTCGTGGGATAATTTTTTTTATTTATAAAAAGAAATAAAACTTTAATCGTAGATGTGCCGCGCACCCCCGCATGAACATATCTATGTGCATGCCAGCGCTTCTCGTCTAGTTTCGACAGCCATTGAATTAAATAGCTGAGGAAATCAAAGCTTCTTTGAATCAAAATGGGCACCGCTTTATTCGTTCTCTCTTTTCTTTTTTTATAAACTACTTCATTTGTTTTCATGCTTCTCTATGAGGTTCTGGTTCTCTGACTAATAATTATAATTATAAAAATAATCAAATCATATGTAAAATTAAATATAATTTCTCATATCCAGTTGGTAATGTATTGCTATTTTTATATTTTAGATAAATTACCAAATCACATGATTATATTCAATTATGTTATTCAAGAAACCTTTCGAAATAAATTAAATTGGAGGATGTCCGAGATGATCTTGTTCGAGAAGCCTTGAAGAGGAAAGCCTTGGCAGAAAGGGCATGTTCCATTAGTAGATAATTTGGCCGTTCTTCATGCCCAAAGATCATTCGATCCACCTCGTTGAACCCTGGCTTTACTTTACAAGTAGAATGATGCCCGTTATCTGACGTGTGTGCAATAAAGAAAAGTAGTAGCTAGGCGGCCATGTTAAGTACTGAGTAAATAATGCCGCCCCTATTCTCATATTTTGCTGCATAATGATATTTTTGAAATCCAGATGCGTCCTTCAAATAATAATAAATGTTATTGTTTAGTTTAGACCAACTGCACAACAAGTTGTCCAGTTGAAGAAGAAGAGACGAAAAGAGAGTGTAGAGACAAGACGAGTAAGTTAGGGCTTTTACAAGGAATTAAAGAGCGAGTACCTTTGAAAAAGATTTCATTGCCGATTAGAATTAGAATTGGAATAGAATTCTTTAGCAAATCATAGGTCTCCTCTCTTATTTGCTTTTGTTGTGTACTGTTTGTAGAAAGCATTTTTTTTTTTAACTCAACTTCATTGAAACTTGAGTTTTACTATTTATTTTGAATTTTTTTATAAAATTATCATATTTATATTATATTGGTTATGAATTTGACAAGTTAACCTGAATTAATTTATTTTATATTTTTATTTTTTATTTATAAAATTATCTCGATCTTATAACTTGAAAAATAAATTTGATAAATTAACTAGAGTTAAATTTTTTGTTATTTTATAATTATTTTTTAAAATTTATTCTTTAACATTAAGTTAATTAAAAATTGAATTTCATAATTTATTATAATTTATTTTATTAAAAATTATTATAATCTCATAACCTAAATCAAAAAATTAACAAGTTAGCCGAGGTTGATACAGATCGGTTGAATATATTGCTATTTTAATATTATTTTTTAAAAAAAACATTATTTAGAATTTTTATAAATCAAACTATATTTTTACTTCTCGTCTAATTTATTTTTAAATTTATTAAGTTGATTAAATTATATCAAATTAATTTAAATATAATTTAAATTTTTTTATTAAAAAAATATTTGTAAATTCAGAATATAGTACGAGCCAACTTTTTAGTTTTAAACTAAAATAAAAGTCCAGCCCTTTTTCTGCCCAAGCTGGGGAGTAGATTGAACGAACATGGAGGAATGACTGACACATATAACACGCACGCTAATAACTTAGAAATGCCATAAGACTGTGGTGACACATACGATAGCCACCTTGCTTTAGATGAGGCTTTCAGTGATACCGATAGAATCATCACGACGAGGGCTTTCTTGCCTAGTGGTGCGTGAAGACAAAGACCCTTCGACATGGCTCAGACAATTCTCTCTCCTCTTCTTGATTTATGTGCTCAACTCTCTACTATTTTTTTTGTCAAATCTAGTTTTTTTTTGTTTGCTATTTTCAGCAATAATTGTAGTTCGATTTTGCAAAACTGGTGCTCGCTAAAGTATGAAATGGTGTTTAAAATTAAAACAGATACGACGCGAGATGAGAAATTAAAAAAAATAAATGAAAATGGAACGTTGGAGGAAAACACACTCTATTATGGGCTGCAATAGTATCTCAAATGTTTTCATTTTTCTTTAATTTTTTTTGTCACTTGAAGCTATCTCAAATGTTTTTTTTTTAATTTAATTATTTCATATTAAATTAACTTAAAACTAAATTTGATATTTTATTTTTGATTAGCTTTGTGTTAGGTTTTCTCCATATTAATAAAAAGTTTTGGCGTTAAGTTAGTCCTTGATTTATAAAATTAAAATTTTATTTCATTAATTCAAATAAATTAAAACTTTAAAAATTTAATTTTAAATTGAAACAAATATTTAGCATTTTTTTCTAAGAAATAAAATCTCTATCTCATCTTCCTTACTCAGTCTTTAATTGAAGTAAATAGATTTATTAATTATTAACATATATATTCTCAATTTATTTTATTGAATACACATTTAAACTTTTCACTTTGCATTTATATTTTTTCTTAATGGTAAAAAAAATATTGGTAATGTTAGTATCTTTTTTCTGGATTAAGAAAAAAACTGCTCCTTCCCCAACACAGCGGAAGGAATCAAACCAGTAATTAATGCAATTGGACAATGATCATAAGTTCATAGCAATACTTCCAGTTCTTGACTTTCGGAACCGGGATCTAACTTGATTAAAGTAAAAGTTATTAGATTGTTAATTCATTCAAAATGATATTATTTTAATATTTTTTAAAAAATAAAATAATATTATTTTAAATAATTTTTTTTTAAATTAAAATAATATCATTTAAAATAAAAAAAAATAAAAAAAAATTTCTCGATCAAGCATCATCCGGTCATCTAGTTTTGACCCTGTTAATATCCAAACTAATTGAAAAAAAACCATAACCAAACTAGATTTTGGATCAACAAATCACCTTTATTGGGTAAATGCTCTGTATTCTTACCGTGTCACTTGTCTAGTCAAATTCAAGAGAGAAGCACTATCTTATTAAAAATTATATTGTCACTGTGGTGAGCCCCCGCTTAGGCTTTGATCACCATTGCCAGTGATACTTCACAACGACACGCCAATGCTATTGAGATAGCCACGCACATGCTATGCTAGTTACTACAAGGAGTTTTCATTAAACACCCATCTTTGTTTTCCGTATTCGGTTTTAAACGTGACGGTGCCTTTAGGTCATTTTCTACATGCGTATACTAAATCTTTATTTTTTAGAATTTAGTTAAAATATCCATATTACATTTGCGATTTATTTATTTTTTTAAACCACTTTTAGAACTTAACCCATAATAATTAACTAAAAAACAAATACACTTCCCAAATCCAAGACATTGGGAGCACCTATTATCACTTTTCCAAGGTTAGATTTAAAGAAAGTTATAACTGAGATTTAATTATACTTTACCCCATATAGTTTATCAAAGTAAATTCACTGATTCCTATCTCATCAGAAATTGTTAAATAAGCCTCCACAAAAGTAGATTGTCACTTATCTTTTAATTAAAATTGTCGACGTGCCCTTTCTCTAGAATATCCAAATCTCATTATCTTAAAAACCTTCATTTCATCTCTTATCTCCATCCACTTCAATGATTCACTTTAATGGTGGGTTTTGCGGGAAAAAGTGATATTTCTTGCAGAAAAGATATGGTATTGATAATTTAGTAGGAAGGATTTTTTCTTTTCACGAGTCTAGTTATTCTTAACTTGTTTGTACATGTAATGTTGATGTTGGAATTAAATAGAATTTAAGTTTTATTTATTTGTTTGATTTTATTGTCGGTAAGATTTCAAATCTAAATTGAAAAGAGAAAATTAACAAATTAAGTTATTAATTTATACAGAACCATAAATATTATTAAATTATTTTTTATATTAAAATGATTAACTAGAATCTGTTTTTTTTTTGCATTTGAAAAATATTTTAATATTTTTCTATTTATTTTAAAATAATTTTTTTTAATAGTTTCAAATTGTTTTAATGTTCTAATGTTAAAAATTAATTTTAAAAATTAAAAAAATTATTTTAATTTATTTTTAAATAAAAATAATTTAAAAATAACTGTTATCGTAATAATATATAAATATTTAATTTATTAATTAATTATAATAATAATAATATGATAGTTTTTATAGTTGTGCCCTAAAAAACAAATTTAAAAAAGCTATGAAGTCACCGAGATTTAAAGAAGAATTTTTAATGAAATTTATATAGAACCAAATAATTATTTTATTAATTAAAATGATTGGACATGTGTGCCGGCAAAACAGTCCTGAATATAGAAACAAACTGACTTGTAAGCTGTTGTCTGTCTTTGGGCCTGTAGGACCTACGAGACAATAAGATAGTCTCCTCGCGTCAAAGATTAAACTCGAGCTAACCAACCCAATTCGTTGTCCAACCAAAGTGAATAGAAAGCATATTGGAAACTGAGAAGTGCCATTTACCTAAAAATCTGTCGGTGAACGAGGGAAAGATTTTTTTTAAAGTATTTTTTATTTAAAAGATATATTAAAATAATTTTTAATATTTAAAAATATTAAAAAAATAATACAAAATAAAAAATAAAACTTTTTTAAATTTTTTCAAAAACAACTTTTAAAAAACAAACACAAAGTGTTCATCCCATTAACCTTCCCACTTTCCGTCCCATCAATTAAAATTGACGGATGGGTGGCTTCTTTATACTAAAATCCAAACAGATATTCTCAAGATTCAAAGCATGCATCTTATGATGTTATCGTAATCTTGGTCTGGAAGGGAAAAGGATTAAGTTAATTATCATGGGAAGCAAGTCATTAATCCTCACATAATTAATCAAAAGATAATTAAGACACCACAAGGCCGTGTCACTCGGACAATGTTTCATTGGCTAGCTAGCTTTAGAGCTAGTCCCCATCTTCTCTTTGAGAAGCCTTCGCATTATTTTCCCTGAAGGTGATTTTGGTATGCTGTCCACAAATTGCACCACTCTCACTTTCTTGTAATGAGCAACGTTAGAGGCAACAAACTCCATTAGATCTTCTTCACTTTCTTTGGCTCCTTTGCTCATCACAACACAAGCAGCTGGGATCTCTCCTGCCTCTTCATCTGGCAACCTGCAATCCGGTTAACCTTAATGTAAATTAATGTAACAAATTGATTAATCACCTGTTCCCATTTAACACCAACAGCACCCAATAAATTAGCAATAATGTTGACTAGCTACTCGTTGACATATACTCACGGCACTACAGCTGCATCTTCAACTGAGGGATGGGTGAGGAGTATAGCCTCTAACTCAGCAGGAGCTACCTGTCATGCCAGAATTATGGTATTAATTAGCCATCAGTAGGTGTTTGTGGTGAAATGGCCATGTGCTTAGGTCCCTTTGGCTCGCTCGAATACCAGAAAGCTAGCGGGGAGCCATAAATCCACTTAGGAGTATAAATATAATATATTAATATGAAATAAAATAAACATAAAAGTAACATAACATGGGGTCTGATTCTTGGATTTACTAACTTAATCTTCCAGCAGCCCAGTTGAACTACTTTTCGAGCCCATTTCCACAGTCTCTAATTTTATACTATCAGTTTTGGTCTAAATTCTTGTATTGGATTCTTGTATAGCTTATTTCAGCAGTCAATTTCTTGGAGAGTCTCAATTCCCCATGCCTGGCATTGCTTTGAATTATTCTTGCATAACAGATTGTCCAAATAAAGAGAAAAATGAAGCTATTTGATCTTACTTGAAAACCCTTGTACTTGATTAGTTCTTTGATGCGATCCACAATAAAGATATCTCCATCGTTGTCTATGTACCCAATGTCACCAGTGTGCAGCCATCCATCAGCGTCAATGGTCCTGGCGGTCTCCTCCTTGTTGTTGTAGTAACCTGGGAAGTTAGTAAAATCGAGCTAATCATCCCTGGCAGTTTAGTTACTTTAGCTCTAATGTCTAACAGGTATCTTCGCGTTTTCGATAAAAATACAGTATCTTCGTACCTTGCATAACACACTGGCTTCTTACACAAATTTCACCAGGGGTGTTCTCAGGGAGAGATTGACCGTTCTCAGGATTGATGAACTTGATTTCCAAATTTGGAAGGAGGAATCCTACCGAGTTTTTCTTTGCAATGCCATGGCCTTTACTAGGATCCCCATGAGTAAGTGTGATGCAGCTGTGCTCTGTCAGTCCATATGCCTTACGAAAAACAGGTTTAGTAGCAAATTTGAACATGATTTTTTATTTTTTGAATTTTTGATCAGATAATAACTATGAATCACAGGAAGAACATTTCTTGGAAATAAACCATTCAACAATGATGACTAATTCACAACAATGTGGTAAAATTATACTCACCTCTTGAACCTGGACGCCAGGGAACTTTTTTTCGAAGGCTGTGAGCAGCTCCGGGGCAAGTGGAGCTGCTGCGGTCATAATAGCCTTGAGTTTGAGCTTGCTGAGATCAAATTCCTCCACTATTGGGTTCTTAACCAAGGCTAAAATTATTGGTGGCACAATTGGTGCAAAGCTGACCTCTTGTGTGATCAATGCATTCAGGAATGTCCTGAGTTCAAACCTACCCATCACCACTACTTTCCCCTTGTTCCTAAGGGTGGCACAACATATTCCAGTGATACCATATATGTGAAAGAATGGAATTAGGCCTAGTGTGGCAACCTGACCCACCATTTCTGGTCCTACACTGAAGAGACTGGAGCACAAATTAGCCACCAGATTCCTATGGGTTAGCATGACACCCTTTGACATCCCTGTGGTGCCTGATGAGAATGGAAGTGCACATAGATCACTCTGGAGGACTTCCTCATAAGCAAGTGTATCTCCAGCACGGTCAGCTGCATCAAGCAGTTCATTCCAATTCACGGCAGTGCTAATGCATACTTCACCCAGTACGATTACAGGTAGCCCTAGACCCTTCACCTGTATTCACAAGACGCCTTTAAATCGAACCTGAATTCATTACATTGCTAATAACAAGACAATTATTTCTACAGAAATTATTATCAGACTATCCAATTACCTTTCCATAATTAAGGTCATTTGTGACAATGAGCTTAGCATCTGCAGCCTCCGCCTGCTTCTTAAGCTCTGATTCATGTGCAGTAGGATTAGCACCCGAAAACACACCACCAGCAGCCATTATTCCTAGTGCTACAATGCCATACTCAGCAACATTTGGGAGAGCTACAACCACCACGTTTCCTTTTCTTAGGCCGAGAGACCTCAAGGCCTTAGCGAACCTCCTAGTGTCTCTAACTACCTCAGCGTAAGTAAACGTCTTTCCTGTCGCAGCCTCCACAAATGCTACCTTGTCAGCATACAATTCAGCATCTTGGAGAACAAAATCAGGGAGTGTGATGTCTGGCACCGGGACCGCCGGATGTCGGCTTCGGAAAATGTGCTCCTCTTGCGCTGAGCATGGAATGGGAGTTCCCATGGTGGATACGAGACAGTGAAGAAGGACAGCATTATTAAGCTTTGTTTTAAAGGAAGGTGAAATCGTAAAAAACTTCTTGTGGTCATGTCTTGTGCATGGAATTAGAGAGTAATTAAGAGACAGGTGAGAGTATGAGATTGACATGGACTTAGGTTGGTATGTGTTTGTTGAGTCATGTCAAGATCACAGGCATGCAATAAAATCTACTTTCAGCATGCTGATTTTCTTGCGAAGGAATTGTAGGATTTTGCATTAATGAACTCAAAATATTGTCCATAAGCAAAAATACTTTAAAGAATCTAATTCTTGGATTTAAAATATTTTGAGCACCATGTCAAGTTCCTTCCTTTTAAGCTAGGAAGAACGGAGACATGCAAAGTTACATGAATTTTTGCTTTCCTTTTCTTCTGAAGCCAGCATTAATTATCCTAACAAGAAGAGGCCAGCCTTAATCGTTAATTAGAATAACAAACAGAAATCAGACTAATTAGGCGTGCATTTGTGAACTAATTAAGATATATCAACCGTGAGTGGAGGAGTGCTAGGGGCACTCGATTGATTCGGCGCTCTATGACACTTATATTTAGGATTGTGATAATGGTATTTTTTATTTATAAATTTATTAAAATAATACTTTTTTATTTTTTAAAAATTATTTTTGATATTAGTATATTAAACAATTTAAAAATATATAAAAAATAATTTTAATAATTTCTTTTTAAAATTTTAAAAAATATAATTTACATTTCATTTACAATACCAACCCGCTACTTATTATTCCATTTTTCCCGGATCCCCTTCGTTCTTTCTCAACTACGGTATAAACAGTCCCACCCTAACTCTTGCCCTGGACTCCATTTTCCACAATTCGATCGTTATCACCCATACGACTGAGCATCAGCTCAGTTTGATTTGAAAAAAAAAAAAAAAACTCAACTAGATATAACATACTTTTTAAGAATCTTAAACCAAATTAAATCGAATAATTTTACTTTATTTGTGAAGATGATCAAGATTTATTGGTGATTTGAAAGAAAAGGCAAAACCTTAGCTTAGCATATTGACCAGTATCAGGGCATGCACAACATATTTTCCATCGGGCATTTTCGTTGCTGTTTGCAATTGTTGGATCTTGAAATTGAGACTATATTTGCAAGATTGAATAGTTACAATTTGTAAGAAATCAATTTCGGCAAGTTGTTCAAGACACAAATTGAATTGATGAGGGGTTATGGGTTCAGCATGTTAAAATTAATTTTTTTAAAAGTAAAAGTAAAAATATTAGTTTGATATATTTATAAATAAAAAAACATTTTGAAAATGTAATATAATAATTATATTACGAGAAAAGTTTGATGCTTTGGACCAGTGGCTGAATAAGAGCATCGCTGTTCTTGAACTTGAGAATCTAGATGAACATTTGGATCGTTTTATTGAAAACGAAGATGCAACCAATCTTTATTGCCAAGTGGTTCAATGAAATAATTGTAAGATGAAGGGGAGGCTGTGGAATTTTAATCAAGTAGGACATTCAATGGTTCGTTACATAAAGTACTGGCGGAAGAAAACTGAAACTGCAGAAATCATCAAGAAGAACTCCTCATCAATGCCTTGCAAAGATCACAGTCAATTGATGATCTTGAAATTTAAACTTCAATTTCACAACTGGATCATTACAATACATACTTGGATACAGATCTCATTTTGGAAGGTTGCATTATTGCCACGATGTTTGAGGGAGAAATCCGATTGCTGGACTTTCATCTCGAAGAGACTATATTGAGAAAGATATCAGCAAAACGATTGACAATTTGAAGCAGTGGGTGTAAAAGAAGACGATTGACAGTGGAGATACAGAGGAGTATGTGTCGAAATTATTTTTTTGTTCACAATTCAACATATCACTTCTGATTGTCCATAAATTGTTGGCTTTCTTGGTTTATGACCTTTTTAAATATGGATTTTAGAATTCAGTGATCTTTTCCATGTTCACAGAATAAGAGATGAGAGGAAAAGGGAAGGCATGAGCAGCTCACAGAGTTCGATCACGAGGAAAATCATCTCTGTGCATCAGTGCGTGTTGTAGATAATGATTCTGATTATCCGATAGTCCACTGCTTACAACCTGGATGAACATCGGGTGTCCTGTAGAGAGACCAATTGTATGAGAACTAGAACTCCAATACTCTTCCAGTTCTATTAGGAGTCATTCAGAAGCTATTATATAAAGCTTTATAAACTTCCCCCTTGTATTTTCGTTTTTTTTTCAGGGAGACGGAGAAAGAATTGAGAGTTCCTTCTCTGAATCAAGAACAGGTAATTATGATTGATATTTCATAGGAAAAACTTCAACTGTATGCTTAAAGTATGATCAGTTTCATTATTGTATATTCTACAAGGGCATATATACAACAAATTGAAGACCAAGTACTGAAACATAATTTAATTGCGCCAAGTTAATTATGTGACATTCGAGAATTTTACAGATAAATTTTTGTGTAATCTGTGATATAATGATAAATTCAATGCCGGTTCTTTTTTTTTAAAACATATTTAATCATAATTATTTTTTATATTTTCTAAAATAAAATATTTTAACAATGATCTCTTTGACATAATTATTTTTATTATATTATTTCTGTTAAGATTTTTTAGGATTTGCAAATTAGTTTAGAAATATTCTAATGTTGATTGGATATATATTAATTATATGACTTTTAATAAATAATTTCTTTTAGGATTTGTTCTAGGATTATATCTATGATATTCATAATTTTAAGGTTGTGAAACCCTAATATTCTTTCTTTCTTTTTTGCTATAAGCTAACAGTTATATGTGTCTAGCTACTTGTTTGCAGTTTGGTGATAAAATTGAATGGTTTTTTTTTTTATGTATAATTATAATAAATACACGTGAATTTGTTGCAGGAGTTTGCTCGTACTAAGATACCGTACATCAATGGCTGACGAAGATCACAATAAAAAATACGTTGAAAGTGAGACTGTAATCCTTGAGATTATGAAGTCATGGTTGAGGCACTGCATTGATGAGGACTCTGCACGAAGGGGGAGGGAGCTCGAGAAAAGAATCGGGCAAATGAAGAAAGGGGAAGAAGAAACAGAAAAGATTTTGAGCGAGTTGGAGATGTATGCTGAACAATCCTTTGCTGGTCAAAGGAACATAAAGGAAGTAATCGACATGATTAATTATCTGGTTCTATGGCTGAAAAAGAAGATCATTGACTGCGATAAATTTCTACAAGAGTATGTGTTGAAAACTTTAGTTCTCCATGATTGTTTATTTTTTGATACCTCCATGATTGTTTATTGTTTATAATTCAACATGTTTACTATTTCTGATCCTAAACAGCAACAGGGTGTTTTTTTCTTTATTAGTTATTAGCCTTCTGAAGATCTTTACCTATTTATTATGATTTCTTACTATGAATTTCAGAAATTAATCAATATATATGCTTTAATTTCCATGTTTACAGAATAAGAATGAGGAAAGGAAGTGGGGTTGCGGAAGGCTCGGACAGCTCAACCATGATGAAAAACTTCTGTGTGCTTGTTGTGGAAGATGATTCTTACCTTCGAAACTTGTACAGGCGGCTGTTGAACGTGTTTGGGTTTTTAAATGATTTCCAAATGAAAGTTGAAATGGCCGCAAATGGAAAGGAAGCTGTTGATGTTCTTCGTGGTGGAGTTTCTTCAAATCTAATTATTATGGACATGGATAGATCCACGAATGCGCTTGAGGTATGCTTATTTACATTGAAACTAAGAAGGCATTTTACTCATCTGAAGCAATTAAAAACATCATTCATCTGCTTCTGCTTCTGCGTTTGCGAAATGCAAGTTGTCAAGTTCTACTCATCCGAAGCAATCAACATCATATTCACCTGCTTCTGTTTCTGCTTCTTAATTGAAACAGGAAATAAGGGAACTGCGAGCTTTGGGTGTGGAGAGAAACATTATTGGTTACACCTCGAGTACTGCTGAGGCTCCTGATCAACAGAAAACTTTCATGGAAGCAGGTCTAAATGGCTGGTTTCAAAAGCCTATGACTTTTGAGATAATAACTCCATTTCTTTCTAACCTCACAAATAATAACTGATCTAGATTATCATGAAGAGAGATCTGCCAGTCGATCCATGACCTTTATGCATTAACTTTATTTGTTTTTTTGTTTTGTTTTTTGGAGATATGAACTCCTAATTTCTTAATTCTTAGTAGCTATGCTATGGCTTCCATGTCATTTTTCTCTCCAGTTTTTGTCCACCTAGCTATCGATTTTTTAAATCTTTCGAATCATGTTCTTCTCGTTAAATGTACAGTAACTTGGGCAGGAGACATTCTTTAACATATGCGCATTAACTTTCATCTCCATGGAGTTCTGAAAAACTAGTGCTCTGATGCATTCTTAAGGTTTAAAGTAGGTTAAAGTCGTTGAAGTGATTGTTGATATGGCAGTTCAGTTTGTATACTAATGATCAGCGTACAGTGACATGCAATTCGCAAAGCAATTCCACCCAGCACTAATCCTTTCATCAGGTTTTAATATTATGGCTCCAGATTGTTAGCCTAATGAGAATTATCTAAATCCATCCATCCTTGATGATTCCGTTGCAACTAATTTAGCATTAATAATACTTTGATGAGAACATATGGTATTCAATTAGTACTTAGCCTGAGATGAGAATTGTCTGAATCCATCCATACTTGATGATTCTGGCAGCTTAACTTTTCCTAGACATAGAACGTTTGTTAAACAAACGAGCTTCTCGACGAAGAAGAAGAGCGGGAGGTTATATCTTAGCGATTTTTTCCGGAAGAAAAATAGGGGCTGTTGATTTTGGCCATCCACGCCAAATTTCTTTATTATTTTCATCTAAAAGAAAATACACTATATTCATCTTAAAGGTATAAAAACCTGTTTTGAATCTCAAAGCACTCTAATATACCCTAGAAAATCTTAAAACCTGAACCCTCATCTTTCTCTCGTCTTCTCTTTCCTCCCTTAATATTCATGTATCTTATATTATAACTAAATTTAGTGACCATTTCATACAAATTTTTTAACTTAAATGATTGAAATGTTAAAAAAAACACAAAAATTTGCACGAAATCACTTAAAATCTTTGAGAAACAACGTTGTTTCGAGCTTATAAAATAAATAAATAAAAAGCCTGAATTATAATAATGCCTACTACAGTAAAATCATATTTTTAGTTTGGGATTCTTTCTAAAATCCCTAGCATATTCTTTCAAAGTATACCATTTACATGTGCTATATTGTGGGTAGAATTAAAAAAAATTTAATATAAAAAAATATTTAAACATTGTTAATTTTTTTTCTAGTAAAAAAGAAATCTAAATCGTATGGAAATTGACCAAATGTGACCTGATTCACTTAACGAGTTCAAAAATTACCTTGATGACATATTGAAATCTAGTTTGACTAAAACATTTTAAGATGATATAGTTTTTTAATATTAAAATGACAATATATTGAATTGACTTGGGTCAACCTGGGTTAACATGCCAAACTTGTGACCAGGATTATGAAAGATGATAATCCTATATAAAACAAATCAAAATAAATTATAAAACAAAATTCTCAATAAATTCAATGTTAAAAGATAAAATAAAAAAATAAATGAATTAAAAAAATCTAAAAAACAATTTGAGTTAACATATTAAATTTGCATCCTATGTCATAAGATTGAGATAACCTTATAAAAATAAAATCAAAATAAATTATAAAACTCAATTTTCAATCAACTCAGTGTTGAAGATGAAATAAAAAATTAAATAAAAAAACATGAAAAAATAACCCAAGTTAATCCATCAAATTTATAACTCGGATCATGAGATTAAAATAACCTCATAGATAAAAATCTAAAAATAACCTGATTTAACTCGAATTAACCTGTTAAACTTGTGATCTTAGTAATGAGATTAAGACAATCTTATATAAAAAATTAAAATAAATAATGAAATTCAATTCCTAAATGACCTTGTTGAATCCAATATTGAAGGATGATATTTGAAGAATTTTTTTTTTATAAAAATAACCAAAAAAATATTATGAGTTAACTCGAATTAACTCTCTAAACATTATTTTTAGGACATGAGGCTAGAATAATTTAATAAAAAATAAATTAAAATAAATCATGAAGCCTAATTTCTAAATAAATAAAATATTAAATAAAAAAATATGGGAAAGAGTAAATTAAGAAAAACAAAAATAACTTTCCCGATAAAAGTGTTCTGTAAGGAGATTTGCAGTCAATTTCCTTTCTTTATAGTTTTTTTTTTTAATTTTAATTTTAATGTTAATATCATCCGCATCTTCTGTCTAATATCACCCGCATGTGAAAGAATCATTCTCCATTACAGAATAACTGCTCTTCATTTGGCGCTCTCTGCAAACTAACCAATTCACCTCTCTCTCTCTCTCTCTTCTCTCTCAAAAGCAAGAAAGTCAAGAAACCATTCATCTATGGCAGGCAAAGATCACAATCAAACTGATGTTGGCATCAAAGACCAAACTCAAACTGATGTTGACAGCAGTACCCGAATTGCAGAAATGGCTGTTTCTGTTGAAAAATTCATTCAAAGGATCAATGTATCTCCCGGGATAAGCAGGGAGACAATCGAAGCAATGAGCGAAGCAGTCAAGAAAAGCTCCGATGCCCATATGTTACTAGCTGACGAAGCCACCAAAATTTATCATGAAGCGGTCAGGGAAAGCTCCCAAGCCCGTATGTTACAAGCTGACGAAGCCACCAAAATTTATCCTGAACTTGAGAATACATTTGCAAAACTGAACAATACCATTTCTGAAATGGATCGACGGATGCTTGAATCTGCCAATAAGATCATGGAACTGAAGAAAGGCCGAGAAGAATCCATGAAGCTATTCAATGAGACGAGGGATATCAGTCATGAAAGAAACCATAGTAGAATAAGAGAAAAGATTGATTCTGTGAATCACTGGCTGAAAAAAAGGATTATCGACGTTGATGAAACCATGAAAGAGGAAGATAGTGCAACTGGATTTGATCATTCTGCTACTCTTGGAAAGGAGCAAGTTGTGCTTAGTTTGAGGAATGACAGTGACGACACAGAGGGGTAGGCGTTATTTTATTATACTTTTGTTTAATTTAGGCTTTAGAATGGAGTCCTTGGATTTTAATCAACTCTGTTCTCTTTGATCCAAGAAACCTGCATAAAGTTCCATTAATATTGTTTTCCTTTTAGTTTTGAATTTATCGTGGGATTTTTTTAAATATTTCCCAGTTTAAAGTTCCAAGATTATGTGCAAAGAATTCTACGAATTGATAAACATTTTCATACAGAAGCCGAAAAAGGCAGAAACTAGGGCATGAACCACACAAGTTCTCTGTGCTTCTCGTGGAATATGACACTTCTGCTCGAATACACAACAAGACGCAGATAATCCAATTTATAGGGAGAAATAATCTTGGGGTGAAATTTCAAGTTGCCGAAAATGGACAGCAAGCTGTTGATCTTCATAGTCTTGACAAGGCTTCTTTTAACCTCATTCTCATGGATATGGATATGCCTGTTCACGTTGCCACTGGGCCTGAGGTACAGTTATTTAACCTTCAACTCAAGAGAGTGTATTTTTAGTTCATTTGTTTTATGAAAACTTGGAATATAGAGGTGGTCTTTGACGGTCCGAAGACATAATGATAAATCACAACAAAATTATTCAAGATCTACAAGTTAATTAGTTCAAAATCATGGACAGGACCATTAACCAATCTAGAAGGATGCATCCAAGAACTTTTAAAAAAATGATTCAATTCCACTAATTTATCTTAAGACAATCTCTTAAAGAATGAAAATTGCGCCAATAATATGACATAGTGGGGTAGATTAAAAGGGCAGCAACCGCAGGCATGTGAGTCACATTGTGAAAAATGCAGCCTCTGTAGGAAATTCACTCATCTGTGTATTCTCCTTAGAGAACTCCACAAGGAGATAATTGAGTTTCATGATACTGTTAGGACATCCAAAATCTAATTCCTTGAGGGAAAATGGCTATAGGAGATGATGCGAACCTCGTGATCACATGGTCACGCAACCCACACGCAAAGATGCCAATTCCTGGAAAGCCAAGTAAATCAGGTTTGATAGGAGTGTGACACAAAGATAACTTGTACCTAGGCACCAGCACTATTGAAAACAGAAACCCCCACCCAACGAATATTGATTCGCGAACGAGAAGTATAAGGATGACGCCACGAAGTCAGTTGTTCTTCGATAAGTCGTTTTCAGTTCTTTAGAGAACCAAGGAAGGGAGATTATCCCACCAACACACAATAAGTGCAGCAAAGAAGTTTTATTAATATGAAAATTGCGTAACCTTTACATGTTTGGGTTATGCCTTTATTTATACTGAATTTGAACTTAAAGAAACCCTAATGGACCTCCCTTAGGTGGACTTATATGTAGCCCACTTACAATTGACCCAAATAAGTAATAATAACCCAAAAACTAAGAAGAAAATACTAAAAATACTAAAAAATCCGAAAATATCATCCTAAATAAGCTAGAATCAGATTTGTCACCCTTAACAAATCCTAAACAAAATTGGAAAAATCTGATTTGGAAAATTTGTGTTGTTGCCCCCTTTGATGTCCTTGATTAGCTTGGAATTCCTTGTTTAACTTGGACAAATAAGAAAACAAATTTCCTCCTTTGTTGCTGATTTAATTACTTTCCTTCCTAAGTGAGGAAAAACATTAAATAGTCCTCCCCTCTATAGGAATAAGATTTGGCCAACTTCCTTACTTAGTTAGGAGAATAAATTGCTGACTCTTTATCCTTGTAGTATTAGAAAAGACAAGCCTAACAAGGCTGGTATTGGGCCGGACACATCAACCCCTTGTTCCACATGAATTGGGCTCTTCTTGGACCTGAACTAAATGAATTAAAGGCTGTTCTTCATGCTCCTTAAATTTTCCAAGCCTCTCTAGGTCCATTTTGTTCCATATATTCTGAACAAGCCCATTCAATGCTTCTTTAAGCTTCTTAGCCCTAGCTCTTGTGATTGGCCCAATTGGCACCTCCAATGGGTTGTTGGCATGATTATGCTTGGTGTTAGGCTGATCCGCATCATCCCCTCTCTCTTCAAAAGGATTCGACCTCGAATCATCACCTACATCAAACAGAGTAAGATCAGAAACATTAAAGGTAGCACTAACACTATACTCACCTGGCAAATCAACTTTATAAGCGTTGTCATTGATCCTCTCAAGGATCTGAAACGGCCCATCTCCTCGTGGTTGTAGCTTTGACTTCCTCTGGGCCGGAAATCTCTCCTTGCGCATATGCACCCAAACCCAATCGCCAGGCTGAAAGACAACATGTTTGCGCCCCTTATTGGCTTTGGTCGCATACACGCGATTCCTCCTTTTAATCTGTTGCCGCACACTCTCATGAAGAGTTTTCACCACCTGTGCTTTACGATTACCATCCAAACTAACCCTTTCATCAATAGGCAAAGGGATCAAATCCATTGGAGTTAGAGGGTTAAATCCATACACAATTTCAAATGGTGAAAATTCAGTAGTAGAGTGCACACTACGATTATATGCAAACTCTATAAATGGCAAACAATCTTCCCAATTCTTTAAGTTCTTTTGAATGACAACACGCAAAAGTTGTGTTAAGGTCCTATTAACTACTTCGGTTTGTCCATCTGTTTGGGGGTGACAAGTAGTTGAAAACAACAGTTTTGTACCCATTTTTCCCCATAACACCTTCCAAAAATAGCTAAGGAACTTAACATCTCTATCAGAAACAATGCTCTTAGGGACCCCGTGAAGTCGTACTATCTCCCTAAAGAACAAATCAGCAATGTTAGTTGCATCGTCAGTTTTATGACATGGAATGAAATGTGCCATCTTTGAAAACCTATCAACAACTACAAAGATGGAATCCCTGCCCCGTTTTGACCTAGGTAAACCCAAGACAAAGTCCATCGAAATGTCTACCCAAGGTTCTTTCGGTACAGGCAAAGGGGTATACATGCCATGCGGTTGAGTCCTAGACTTTGCTTTCCTACAAGTTATGCATTTATCACATATGCGTTGCACATCTTTTTTTATTTTAGGCCAATAAAAATGCTCATGCAACACATCCAAAGTCTTAACAACACCAAAATGCCCCATCAACCCGCCTCCATGTGCTTCACGTACAAGCAATTCACGCATAGAACTTAATGGAACACACAAACGACTCTCTTTAAACAAATATCCATCAAGTCTATAAAACTTTCCAAAAGCTGAAGTTTCGCAAGCATTGTAAACATTAGCAAAATCACTATCATCCTTGTACAATTCTTTTATGTGTTCAAATCCTAGAAATCTAGCATCCAAAGTAGATAAAAGAACATACCTGCGTGAAAGTGCATCAGCCACAATGTTTTCTTTCCCTTGCTTATACTTGATCACATACGGAAATGTTTCAATAAATTCAACCCATTTGGCATGTCTCCTACTCAATTTACCTTGCCCTTTCAAGTGCTTCAATGATTCATGATCAGAGTGTATGACAAGCTCCTTGGGCCACAGGTAATGTTGCCACGTCTCTAAAGTTCTTACCAAGGCATAGAGTTCCTTGTCATATGTAGGGTAATTCAAGGCTGCCCCATTAAGTTTTTCGCTGAAATATGCAATGGGCCTCCTATCCTGCATTAACACAGCTCCTATTCTGATACCTGACGCATCACATTCTACTTCAAAAGCTCTTGTAAAGTCTGGCAAAGCTAAAACAGGTGCCGAACAAAGCTTATCCTTCAACAATTTAAAAGCCTCATCTTGTGCATCATTCCATTTGAATCCAACAGACTTTTTCACAATTTCAGTTAAAGGTGCAGCAATAGTACTAAAATCCTTCACAAACCTTCTATAAAAACTAGCAAGTCCATGAAAACTCCTTACCTCACTTACCGATTTTGGTGTAGGCCAATCTCGGATGGCTTTAACTTTCTCCTCATCCATCTCGATACCCTGTGCAGTAACGACATAGCCAAGAAACACAATTTTTTCCATGCAAAAGGTACACTTCTTAAGATTAGCATATAATCGCTCACTACGCAACACACTAAGTACATTACGCAAATGATCAAGATGCTCATTTAAGTTCTTGCTATAGATCAAAATGTCATCAAAATACACAACAACAAACTTACCTATAAATGCACGCAAGACATGATTCATTAAACGCATAAACGTGCTAGGCGCATTTGTAAGTCCAAACGGCATGACTAACCATTCATATAAACCATGCTTAGTCTTAAATGCAGTTTTCCACTCATCACCCTCTTTCATCCTAATTTGATGGTACCCACTTTTTAAGTCAATCTTAGAGAAAATACATGATCCATGTAACTCATCTAGCATGTCATCAAGCCTAGGAATAGGATGTCGATACTTTACCGTTATGTTATTGACAGCACGACAATCAACACACATCCTCCATGTTCCATCCTTTTTAGGCACAAGTAGCACTGGCACAGCACAAGGACTCATACTCTCACGAATGTACCCCTTCATCATCAACTCATCTACTTGCCTTTGAAGCTCCTTCGTCTCCTCGGGGTTGCTTCTATAGGCTGGACGGTTAGGAATTGAAGCTCCGGGCACAAGATCAATTTGATGTTCAATCCCCCTTAATGGTGGTAATCCATTAGGGATGTCTTCAGGGAATACATCATCAAACTCCTGCATCAAAGAAACAGCCACACTAGGAATAGCAGAATCAAGATCGTTAGTGTTAAAATAAGCCTCCTTATACACAAGTAAGATCATTGGCTTATTAGTAAAAAATGCAGATCTGATTTGAGATCCTTTTGCATAAAAATTAGGTTGTTTCTTTAATTTTTCCACACTATTATCATCACACAAGCTTACTTTCTTCACTCCTCGGTTTTTACCTCCACTCTCAACCGGTTTAATTAATGATTTAGATTTAGCCGAATCTGATGGTTTTCTCTCACCATTGTCCTCACGTGAATTTTCACTCTTCCCATCCTCACATTCCTTTTTTAATTTGATTTGATCATCATACACTTGTTTTGGAGAAAGAGGTACAAGAGTGATGGTTTTACCATCCTTTACAATAGTGAACCTATTTCTGAACCCATCATGAATCGCTTTCCGATCAAACTGCCATGGACGCCCCAAAAGTAAGTGACTAGCATGCATCGGGACGACATCACATAAAATCTCATCAGAATACTTCCCAATAGCAAACGCAATCAAAACCTGCTTAGTAACCCTCACTTCACCACATTCATTCAACCATTGCAATCTATAAGGCCTAGGATGCTTAATACAACTCAGATTCAATTTCTTCACAAGTGTATCACTAGCAACATTAGCACAACTACCTCCATCAATTATCATGCTACATACCTTGTTTTGGATGTGACATCGAGTGTGAAATATATTTTCCCGTTGCTGATCTACATCATCTTCTTTGATTTGCATGTTCAGCGCACGTCTTATAACCAAAGCCTCCCCCTCAACAGGGTATGCAATCTCCTCATCGCTACAATCCATCAAAGGTGGCATCTCTTCACTTTCAGATTTCTCACTTTCAGATTCAACATCCCCATTATCTTTTATAAGCATAACTCTTCGGTTTGGACACTGAGATGCAATGTGCCCCTTCCCTAAACATTTAAAGCATTTAATATCTCTATCACGAGTAGGTTGAGATTCAGATTTACCTTTCCCATCCGTATAAGTATCCTTTTTGGCCTTAGGTGGTTCAGCCTTTGCATAAGGCTTTGGTTGGACAGCCCCCTCTTTTTTCAAATTCAGCCTCCATGTTGAGGAAGATGAAGCCGAATTGGTCTGAAAACGTGTACTGCCCCTTCTCTTTATTTGTCTCTCTACCTTCGTTGCCATATGGACCATGTCTTCCAATTCCACACAGTGTTGTAATTCTACAACATTTGCAATGTCCCTATTCAGTCCATTTAGAAACCTAGCCATAGTAGCTTCCCGATCCTCAATCACGTTGGCCGGAATCATGGCAATCTCTATTTCCTTGAAATACTCATCCACGGACCTAGAACCCTGATTCAAACCCTGCAATTTCAGATACAAATCTCTATAATAGTGGTTAGGCACAAATCGCCTTCTCATCAACACTTTCATCTCCTCCCACGACGCTACCGGCCTCTCTCCACTCCGTCTTCTACTAGTAACATTCTGATCCCACCAAATCAGTGCATAATCCATGAATTCGATGACTACCAATTTCACTTTCTTCGCCTTCGAATAGTTATGGCAATCAAAAATCCAATCCACCTTTTTTTCCCACTCCAAATATGCCTCGGGATCGTTTTTACCTTGAAAAGAAGGTATTTTCAGTTTGATAGCATCCAAATCACCATCTAAATCAGCATGTCCCCCAACACTACGGAAATTTTCCCTTTGGCCGAATTGGCCCCTAGTTCTATTCCCATAATCCCTTCGGTTTCTAGGCTGCCGAAAACCTTCCCGGTAGTCTATGGCCTCATCATCAAAAACACCATCACCGATATCACCAACGGCCTCCTCAAAATCCTCACAATCAGCCCACCTTGTTGGCCTGTTGGCCCTACTGCTATTGTTTGCTTTCGGTTCCACCCCAAGCTTCACATTTTGGGTGCTCGTACCAGCCTCGTTACCACGTTTCTCCACCCTATCAAGTCTGTCGCACACATTTCCCATCACAAAATTCATCCTCTCCATCATTTGTGTCATGGCTTGCATTTGAAATGTAAGTTCTCCCTCGGGATGGGGCGGTGTATTGTTTTGATCTGACATGATAGTACCTGCAAAAAGTTGTTAGTGGTAAAAGAAAATTTATCCTCACGTCACTCGTGTTTCGCTCAAACACTCTTAATATCCTCACACGCTCACACCTCTCGTCTCACCTTCTTGCGGTTCTTGCGAAACTGAAACCAACACCAAATAGAACCAACTTGGCAGCGCTAGCCAAATATATATATGACTCAAGAAGCAATGAAAAAACTAGAAAACAAGCAAAACGAAACTGCGATGATAGTCTCGTGAGTAGCAAGCGAGTCTATCCGAAATATGAACGAAACTGAAGACGCGAATAAAAACAGAAACAAAAAATATGCAAAATCATTAAAAAAACACCCAAATATGTTGGATATGATGAAAATAAACTGCAAGAAATGAAATCAACAAAAAGCAAGCGAATTTTGAAACGGTGACGCAAGACAGACTCGTTTACGACAAGTTAAGTCCGAATCTGGAACCTAAAGTAAATAATGTTCAATTGAGTTAAAATTTCAGATATAGTGCGATATCAACCCAAATAGACAGAATATAAGGTTTGAGCAATTTATGACAACGTTTGATATACTGACGTAAAAACGTTATGAATCAGACCTGAATAGACCCGAATTTGAAACCCAAAGCAAATGATATCCAATTGACCCCAAATTTGATATGTAATGCGATTAGGACCCCAGTAATTCGAATATCAAATTTGAGCTAATTCCGAGTTGATTTGATCCAATTGTCCCTTGTTTAGTTTTCTGCGGCAGAATCTAATAAACGTCTTTTTGAACAATTTTTTTTCTTTTTTTTTTTGTTTTCGAAGCTAATTATTTATTTTTAACAATAACAGAATGAAATAACAATTTTTTTTTCTTTTTTATATGCCGCAAATTCGAGGAGAAGAAGAAATTGGATACTAAGGAATTTTTTGCGGAATTAACAAGAAACGAAAATTTCAGGAGGATATAACCTGATTAATGGAGCCAAGCTCTGATACCAAATGATGCGAACCTCGTGATCACATGGTCACGCAACCCACACGCAAAGATGCCAATTCCCGGAAAGCCAAGTAAATCAGGTTTGATAGGAGTGTGACACAAAGATAACTTGTACCTAGGCACCAGCACTATTGAAAACAGAAACCCCCACCCAACGAATATTGATTCGCGAACGAGAAGTATAAGGATGACGCCACGAAGTCAGTTGTTCTTCGATAAGTCGTTTTCAGTTCTTTAGAGAACCAAGGAAGGGAGATTATCCCACCAACACACAATAAGTGCAGCAAAGAAGTTTTATTAATCTGAAAATTGCGTAACCTTTACATGTTTGGGTTATGCCTTTATTTATACTGAATTTGAACTTAAAGAAACCCTAATGGACCTCCCTTAGGTGGACTTATATGTAGCCCACTTACAATTGACCCAAATAAGTAATAATAACCCAAAAACTAAGAAGAAAAATACTAAAAATATTAAAAATCCGAAAATACCATCCTAAATAAGCTAGAATCAGATTTGTCACCCTTAACAAATCCTAAACAAAATTGGAAAAATCTGATTTGGAAAATTTGTGTTGCTGCCCCCTTTGATGTCCTTGATTAGCTTGGAATTCCTTGTTTAACTTGGACAAATAAGAAAACAAATTTCCTCCTTTGTTGCTGATTTAATTACTTTCCTTCCTAAGTGAGGAAAAGTATTAAATAGTCCTCCCCTCTTTAGGAGTAAGATTTGGCCAACTTCCTTACTTAGTTAGGAGAATAAATTGCTGACTCTTTATCCTTGTAGTATTAGAAAAGACAAGCCTAACAAGGCTGGTATTGGGCCGGACACATCAACCCCTTGTTCCACATGAATTGGGCTCTTCTTGGACCTGAACTAAATGAATTAAAGGCTGTTCTTCATGCTCCTTAAATGTTCCAAGCCTCTCTAGGTCCATTTTGTTCCATATATTCTGAACAAGCCCATTCAATGCTTCTTTAAGCTTCTTAGCCCTAGCTCTTGTGATTGGCCCAATTGGCACCTCCAATGGGTTGTTGGCATGATTATGCTTGGTGTTAGGCTGATCCGCATCAGGAGAGATGTATATATCCTCCAGCTGTTTGCTAATATTATAACTCTCGAAGATTATTTCATGGAAGTTGTTAGATTTTTCTCACTTTATGCTATCGGCATGCATTTGCTTATTTACATCTGCTTCTTCGATTGTAATTTTATGGTAGGCAACAAGATCGCTGCGAGCCCTCGGTGTGAAGAGTAAGATAGTTGGTTTCAGCTCCGAGTCTGCATCTGAGAAGATAGATCAGTTCATTAGTGCAGGCCTGAATGGATGCTTTAAAAAGCCACTGACTGTCGAAAAGATTGCCCCTTTCCTTCCTCATCCCAGTTCCCAACAGGCAATAACTGACTCACCGCAGGAAGACAAAGGGCTGATTGATCCCTATACTTTATAACTCGAGTTTTGGGTGTAATTGGCCTGTGTCACTTTCTTTTCTTTTCTTTTAGCTATGGGCATCTCGATTAATCCTCCAAATCCTGAAATTATCACTTTCTTTTATAGCTTGTTGTTGTACATAATGTAGCTGTATAAATGAATTGTTGAACCGAACTTGGAAGTAAGGAGAGGGTAAAAGAGTCGGCTAATTCGAGAAATCTAGCAGAACTGACTAGCTTAACTGGAAATTGTGTCCTGTTTTAGCTTTTGTGCTATATCTCCAAGAAAATAAATGACGAGGACACAACTTCTTATTGTAGTTGTCATTATTATTTTTCCTTATGTTCGATCTTTATGTTTGCTTGATAATTACATGCATTTGAAGCTCAGATTCAAGTATTATAGAAATGACTACAGTACTCTTCTTTGTTCTTTCCTCATAATGATAAGTACTGCCCAAGCATCGAGCCTTCAGAATGCTTGTAGTTTTTGCTCTCCTCCTAGCCCTTTTTATTATTATTATTATTATTATTGGCATATTTGATAATTGGTTTTTAAAAAATATTTTTAATTTTTTTATATTAGTATAACAAAATCTTAAAAAATATCGAATTAATATTGTTTTAAATGAAAAAAAATTAAAATATAAAAATTATCACAATATTGTTCAAACAATAAACTTTTTTTTTTGTTGGTATAAAACATTTTTTTCCCCTCACATTATATATGCAGGGGTATAATTTTAAGATGTTGCTTACAAACACGGTTCAAATAATATTTTATAAAAAATTAAATTTTTATATTTATAAATATTAATATATTTTTAAATTAAAAACATTTTAAAAAACAACCTAACCTAATATTTCTAAACACCCCCCCCCCGGCACAACACAACACCTGATGCACAGAGAACATGTCATGTAGCAGCTGGGTTTCATTGCTATGCTATCATTCCTTTAAATGATTTAAAGTTTTAATATTTCACATTAATTTGATGCTGAGTATATGTGTAAAATATATAATTATGATTTGCACGCCCATGCTGATCCTGGTCTCGTGTCCTTACTATCTTGTCATGGGCTTTAACAACATGACTCCACGGCCCTGACCCAAATCTATACTCCAGCACTTTGCATTATTGCGTTGCTTTAACTGGTTTCTGATCCCCTCTCATCTTCCCAACAGAACAATCAATCGAAGCCGGAAACGTTGTTTGTTGCTTAGCGAGGTCTCAAAACTGAACGGGTAATCTCTGCTGTTAATACTTATTTAAATTGATTCTCTTCATTATTAATTTGGGCTCATTAGATCGATTTGATTGTTATATTTTAATAGTTATCTGGTCCAATTTGGCCAGTATTCTTGATTTGGGTTTCCTTTGAGAGAATTCATGAACTGGTTTTTCTTATTCCGTGTTTTTTGATTGGGAAATCAGGTTTCTTAGGAAGAGAAGATGGGGTTCATTATGGAATTTGCTGAGAATTTGGTTCTGAGGTTAATGGAGGATCCAAAGGAGAGGGACCGGAAGTTCAGGGAGCGCGTGTATGCTGTCAAGGATCGATGCCAAAAGACTAAGGAGATGTGGAGCTATCCCCTTCGCCCTTATGGGTTTTGGACATTTGAGCGCCACAATGCACAGCTTGCTTGGGATGCTCAGATTAGCCAGGTGCCTGGTCGAAGGGACCCCTATGATGACCTCCTTCAAGATAGCTATGGTTCCCCCAAGTGAATGAAGGCATTGACTCAAGGTTTTTTTTTTTTTTTTCAAGTTCTACTGGGTTTAAACTAGATTGGTGTTATGTTGGTATATTTGTGTGGTGTGGAGCATGTTCTGCTGAATTATTTTTTTTAAATTAGCGTGGATGTTCAAGTTAACTTGCGTGCTGCTGAATTATTGATTGAAGATGTTGTGGTTATTTTGTTTGGTGGCTTCGTGTTCCTAGGTTTTCTCGCATTCATGTAGCATTAAGAGTTTTATTGAATGACATGACTTTTGTAAAGTTTATGACCTTACATCAATAGGCTTTTTTTATTTGAGGGTGTGGAATTTGAGGTGATTTTCGGTTTACTTTTATCTTACAAGATCTGCAATTTGAGATTTTTTTCTTCACCTAACAACCAAAAAAGATTTTCGCACCAGCACAAACGACTTTGTACTTTTTTATTGGAACTCTGGCTGAATGTATCGATGGCATTGACAATGAGAATATGAGGTTGCCTGGAGGGGCAATGATGAATCAGGTTGTAAAAATGTAAGAAAATGCAGTTATCATTTGATCTCAAGATGATTCGATCTCTAAGCTACTATACCATTGTTTGATCTCACGAAGGCATTTAGCTTCATAAATTTACTTGTAAGTAACCATAACAAATTTTACCATACTGTGCTTTTAGTGGAGTATGTTTGTGTGGAATATCGGTCTATAACGCATTTTTTATTCTTAGGCTTTTATAGTTTGAATCTTTTTATGCATTTCACATGAGTAGGGATGAAGCAGCTTAGGGGATATGTTTTGGAACCTTGAAACCTGGTTTAGTGGTTGATTGGAAGCATGCACATGGTGTGTGATGCTATTCATCATCTGTTACTTTGCTTAGGAAATAAAAATGAATTTTCTGTGCTTCTAATTATTGATAACATGACTTCGTCTAAAGCTTGATCTTCTGGGTCATTGCATACTGTTTATCAAAGTGAAACTTATTTATCATTATCACAAGATATTTGGGGAAGCATATTTTATTTGAGTCTAATGGATAACTTTTTGAATCTCCAAATCTAGTAGAGAACTGTGACTGGTATCTTTGATCATGCAATCAGTGCTCATCAATCTTCTCCCATGGATGCAGAAAGCTCAGTTTCCTTTAGCATGCTGACAAGGGGCTTTCTTGGAGGAAACAGAGTGGAGATTGATGTTTAATGTCATGTATTCTGTGGACAGTACGAGTGTCGGTTGGTTTGACACCTTTTACGAGTTTTAATAGCTCTTTTCTCACTTGATCAGGGAAAGATTCCCGTATTTTCCTTGTACCTCATCATTGTTCCTAGATAACCTTGCTATTTTTGCTTAGTAGGGGTGGCATGGACAGGGTAATTTATCAGAATTTGGACCGCAGGTAAGATAAACAAGAAGGCAGTTGCAACTGCTCCTTGTAATTTGCAAACTTTTTTATTATTATTATATTCAGATTTCAAAACGTGAAAACGATTTCTAAGATGTTCATTGACCTGTTCGACGTGCTGTATAGAAAATCTGTCGTAAATTTTACATGTAATCATCCAACGCGGTTGTACGACCACGCTCTATGCCATGTCTCTTCATGATATAATGCAATCTTTTGAGAACAGACCTGCGAGAGAGTTCATTCCTGAGAATGAAAGCGATGTAAACTTGAAACCCTGAAGAACACACAGGATCTTCCAAAATACAGGCTGCTTAAAACCACCACATGAAGGAGCATCAAATTTAATGTTTTTGCCCGAACAAGAACCACATCCGGCGGAAGATAAATACAGGCTGCTTAAAACCGCAGTGTGGTTGCATATCTCAAGAGCCAATCCATTAGGCCAGGGGGTTCAAGATACAAGGGAGCAGATGCTGACACGCACTCAAAAACGCAACTAATCCTGCGCTATCATTTCCAAAAAACATATGAAGAAGAATTACAATACATTCACATCCATTGATACAAAGGAAGGGTCAACCGAGTTTCATTTACATATTGGCATGCAGTTCACATTTAAACACTAAGCAAAAGATGCCCCAACACCCACAAACCCTATTGAGATTTTCACCAACCATACTACTAGGCCAAGGATGCCCTTACTCTCGATGCAATTTTTTTAATCGGAGTCTGACGAATCCGGGTCTTTATGTGCAGTTGCATCTTCTTTCTCCTCTGCTTCACCTTGCTTGAATGCGTTGGAGATCTCATCAACTGGAACCACAGGCAGGTAACCAAACACTACATAACCCTTCTGGCTCATCTCCTTAACGAAATGGTTGTACTTCTCTGACCACTGCGCAGCTGTGGGAACAGCCACCTCTGCAACTTTGTGGACCGAAGGATATTGGTCGAGTTTAACCCACAACTTCACAGATTCAGTGAGGAATAAATGCTTGGACTCTGTAGATACATAATGCACAGCAGCACGTGGTCCTCCAGCTTGGAATTCGTTCGCAAGCACCTTGGCCTTCTCCGACGCTTTCTCGATCAAATAGCGTGCTTGGCTCACAACTTGCTTAGCAACAGGAGGAGCACGCTTATCAAACTTGATTGTTGCTTCATCTACCTGCAGCCATCAAATACAGTCATTAGCCTCTGTTTTTTCACAACCATATAAAAAATAATCTAACTGCTTTTTCTTCTATAAATCAAAGAAACATCAAGAAAAGATACAGTAATCTTTGTGAAAAATACAAGTAAATCATCAATAAAGCAAGGAAACGATAGAAAAAACCTCAAAGATCAAAAGAGAATGAAAAAAACGCATAGATCGAAATAAAGAAAATCAAATAAGAAACCGACAATCAAAGCATGAAGAATTACCTTGTGATCAAGAAAGACAAGAAGATGATCGGGGACGCCCTTGAATTTCTCATAAACAGGACCCACCACAGCATTAACAGTGCCCTCAACAGTTCCAACAGCAGATCTCAAAGGCCCCGAGTTGCGTTTCGCATAATCGTAAAGATTGGAAACGCAAACCAAAACCTGAATTGCAGCTATCCTCACAAACCCCAAATGCTTCAGATCTAAATCTTTCCTCTTGCTGTTCTCTACCTCCATGATCCGCGTCAAAACCTAAACTAACCAAAGTGAAGAAGAAAATTTGATTTTTATTTTTTTTATTTATTCAATGCTTATTCTTTGCGTTTTAGAGCGTGTTCTCGTAAAGGAAAGACGAGAATCAGGGTTTGCCTTTATAGGGCAAGGGAGATCGCGTCATATGTGTTAATGACTCTAAGTCGTACGAATGATCTGACGGTTGAGAGGAGATCTGGATGTGTGGGATTGGGATTTCGTTATGTTTTTGTAGGATTTTGTAGGGTGGGGTCATGTAGAGGAGCCTAGGAGAAAGTAGAGGTTTCGGGAAGGACACGTGGTGGTCGGTGACGTGGTGGAGGGTGGTAATATTGGTGTAGCCTCTTTATATTTTGTTCTTTGTGGTCCCTAGGGGAACAATAGGGTCCACTCTAGTGGAAAATTTTGGAAAAATAGCGACTTGTATTTTTCCATTCCATGTACCAGGCAAAATTTGTGAGAAATTGGGAAGATGTTACTATTTCTTTTTCTTTTTTTTTTTCTTTTAATGGTAGATGTCTGAACAGTTAAAAACATCTCAACTAATCTTTTAATATTTTAAAGTTAATAATTATAAAAAAATTTAATAATTTTATTTTAAAATTAGTAGCACTCAAATTAATAATTTTTAAAATAAATTTAAGAGCTGATGAATTTAATTACACCTCTATATTACTATTTTTTAACAATTTATATTTTGTTTGGTACTGTATTTTAACTGTATTTTTAAAAATTTAAATATTTTTAAAAAATAGATTTAAATTAATTGTTTTAATGTGTTAATATTAAAATAAATTTTAAAAATAAAAAATATTATTTTAATATATTTTATAAAAAAAAATACTTTGAAAAATAAAATCTACTCTATTTTTATCCGTGCCCTAAAAATTACAAGCGACAATTCTCTAATACTCCCATGAACAACTTGGTCGCGGTAACTTGTGATTATGAATTTGTGATATAAGGAGATCTTGAAGATTCATTTTATTTAATTAAAGATTTACGGATATCTTGTGGAGGATTTTCCATTTTATTTGTTCCTTTTCCGTTGTCACTTGTCACGACTCATGGACTTTATTAAAGCAACAAAGATGTTTAAGAGAACGAATACTACTTCAATGGCCAATCAATACAATCCATTCCCAGGTGCTTCGTGGAATATTACAATCTAGTGGTGAAGCCCAATCAAGGGGCTAGGTGAGTTATCTCTTAGGATAATATAAAAAAATATCATGAAATAAAATCTACTAGAATTGCATAAAATGTTAAAAGGAATAATCATGAATATGAATATAAGATAATGGTTTGGTTCAAACGTCATTGCATTTTATCTCTAGTGATAAAACAATGGGCTTTGTTGATAAGTGGCCGGTGGTTTCAAGTCGGAAAATCCACATCTACTTTATCAAACGAAAGGCAAGTGCCAAACACTATAGAAACCTGGGAAAGCTACCTCAATACCAGTTATATCAGCATACACAGTTCTAGCCTCTTGTTTGTTTGTTGAGGAAACAAAGAAAGCCCAAGCTCCAATTCGAGATTCTAGCTGGCTAGCTAGTCAACAAGCATACGTACAGGCTTCTGTTCCTGTTGTTTATATATTTTTTTAAAAAAAATATTTCTTTACTTCAAATTATTTTGATACATTGATATTAAAAATAATTTAAAAAGATAAAAATTTTTATTTTAATATATTAGAATATTAAAAATAATTTTAAAAGATAAAAAATTTATTTTAATATATTTAAAAAAACACTTTAAAAATAAAGAAAACCCCTTACCCGTGCTTCAACCCCTATCCATCATTGTTTGATGAGGATCCAAAACAGTATAAGTTTACGCAACCATTTGCGAGTCTTACCAAGGCATGCTACTACTTGAAGTTTCTTAATGGTCCAACGCCATTGTCACCATCACTTTGTCGTTTGTAGGTAAGCCATCCAATTTTCATGCTACAGAAGGTATGAGTTAGTCTATCAGAGAAATCACAGTTTATACACACTTCACGACATTGATATTTTAACTCGCCTTCTAATTCAATCATTTTTTATTTTTTAATATTTTTTTGTCCTTAGCAGCGCTCCATTAATTCATAAAAAAATAAGTAGCCTGGAAAAAAAATTTAGTTGATAGAACCAGACTGCACATCAATAGCAAAAGTGCTGCTCAATGGAATCGCAAGCAATTGACTGGCCCTACATCACATCTTTAGGGTGTTGACACAATTATCAGAGCCCATAAAGTTCAAGTGTATGGGAAAAAGCATCCACCGTGAAGGGGGGGAACAAAAAAGCTAATTAGAAAATGAAGAATGGCATCATAGTCGGGAAAAGCATTGTTCATTCATTATCATATAAGCACAAAAAATACAAGTGTATGGGCAAAAGCATTCACACTTACCATATTAAACGTTATAGAGATGTGTACTGTAAATTGTTGTTCTCATAATTTGTACTGTGGCCCTGAGAAAAAGTCAGTACCATTCTGAAGGAGTAGAAAGTAGATTTGGTGACGTCAAACTCCTTAATCCTTTCAGACAGCTTGGGATTTCTGGCGCTTCATACACTGAATAATAGGCTCCTTAACCTGCAAAAGATATAAAAGACACGTTGTACCAGTAATACAAATTGGTGGTTTTAATAGGACTGCCGTATATGCAGGTAAGAGCTTCAACCAGCTCATGGTTTGGAAGTTGAAGCATACAGTGCTTGTCTATCTGGACCGCTTATCTTGAGAGGATCTGCTGCAGATAACTGTATCTGCCTCGTCAAAGTAATTCGTGTTTCCATTTGCTCTGGCATTCTTCTTTCCTGGAAAGAAACTCTCTTTTGAAGAAGCAACAGGCTACAAAATTACAAAAAAAAAAAAAAAAAACATCAGTTAGTTAGCTGTGGAGTATTGGGATTGATTTATTGATATGCACACAAAGGAGAAATTCCACAACTCAACTAACCTCAGCCCCGCTTGTGGGAGTGTTTCCATGGTTCCTTGTCTTTGAACTAATCTGTTCACTCCTAGTTGATCCATTTTGATTTATTTCTGATCTTATCTTCATGCGCGTAAGATCTGAACCAATGGAGTGGAGGACACCACATGTTGAGCCATCATTGTAATCATTCCCTGATTTTTAAAGAAACAATATATGGTAGCAGTTCCTAGTATTCAGATAGAGCATAAATAAAAGAACTAATACTAAGATTCTAGGAAAAGTTTGAACTGGTATCTTTCTGGAATTCTGGATGGCTGGAATTGTTATTTGGTTCATTAATATCAATTTCCTGCTCAACACCAGTTAAAAAATAAAATAAAATAAAAACACTTTATATCTAAATCAGAAGCCGCAGTTAAATAATGATCACAACAAATCACCATAGCATCATTTCCCCAGAATCTCCTGACTTCCATAAGCTTCATCTCAGTTAGAGTAGAATGAATGACACGCTATCCTATAACAACATAGGACGGGTTACAAATACATCAGCGATAATTTGGTCTTCAAAATATAAACAGAAATGGCTTTTGTTTGGAAACACACCAAGCATGCGGTTTCCTTTGGCTTCAAGATAGCCATCTTGGGTCATTTTATCAATTAATTTGCGCACAGTAGACCGATTGGCTTCTCCATCAAGCTTGTTCTGAAGCTTTGCAATTGTCACATATTTCATTGGAAGCACATGATACAGAGCCTGAAATCAGAGCAGTCAAATCAGGATACCTAATGTGGATAATTCAAGAAAACTTTCATCTATCATCTAGCTGAATAATCTCAAGTTACAGGAGAAACATTTGTCTCAAAAAAAAAATGTAACAATAAAGATGGCTAATCATTTCATAAACACTCTTCACCAATCTTGTTATCAATAAGCTGGCAATAAAATTCGATTTGAATCAAATCATCTCAGTTTTCTCACGCACACAAATTTGATTTCCTTCAATGTATATCTGGTCTGGTTGGCTCCAATTCTTGCAGAACTTATGTTGGTGATCCTAAGTACAAGTAGTTGTGTACATAAAAACACTAAATGCAAAGTTCAATGTAACATGTAATGTCGATCCATATAGGAAGTTCTTTGCTATGTTAAATGCTAATGACTACAGGGTCTTCGTTGATTCAAACTAATCAGATTCAGAAGAAAGCTCACCTTCATGTACACGATATCCTCAACCCGAGGAGCTTCATCACCATCTATTTCCTCTTTCACCACAGTAAACTCGTACTCAAAGGCCTGATGTGTCATAAAAGAAAAGAAGAATGAGCAAAACAGGCAGCCAAGTAAAAGAATTTTAACTATTCAGAAAATTAGAACCTTTTGCTTGACTTTGCTGTAAGCATCTCTTCCAGTTTTCAATAAAACATCTTCCTTTACAAGATTGTCCATGATTTCTGAAATCCAATTAAAGGAGAATCAAAACATACAGAAAACTTGATAGAAGAAAACAAAAAATAGAAGTAACACCCTTTCCTGTGTTAACTTTAATTAGAAGTTGAGTTACCTTCAATCAAAACCTGCATTAAAAAGACAAAAATACCGTCAGGTCTAGAATTGAATTCATTTGCTAGTTGCGCTAAAAAAATTTTCCTGCTTGGTTCCAATTCAGAAATTTGAAAAGAAGTGGCCCTTACCACTGAGATGTCTAGAAAATTAGAGAGAACATCAGTAAGCTCAATGGTATCAAGATGGTAGCTGTTAACCCAGTCCTTCACCCTGGCCAATTGCTGCTCATCTTCCGCTGGATCCTGTGTATCATCTACGCAGCGTATAACAGCACATTAGTAAAAGACAGCCCTAACCCAGAAATGGCTCCAATGGCCATACAATCCTATAAATTACTTACAAAAATGAGAGAAGGAAAGGAAGTAAGAATGTTAACAAGCTAAATTAAATATCAATTGCCCATCTTTTTGTTTTTGACCTTGAAAAGTTAGTAAATGTGAAGAAAGTTCCAAGTCTTGTGTTTAAATCGATATTTTTACCTTCATCAACCATGCCATTGTCTTCCTCTGGACATTGCTTGTCTGCCAATACAACTATTGATTATTTGTAGCACCAAAATCACCAAATGCAACTAGTAATGGGGTAGCTGGAGATGAAACAATGGCCAGAAGGAGTTCATGTAATTACCTACTGGTGCAACTACGTATTGATCTTCTTGTGATTGGTTAACCTGACATTGTTAACAAGTTTGTAACAGTTGTATAGATAGCTTAGTCATTTAAGGTAACTTGTCGTAAATAATTATCAATTTTCTTCATCTAAGCTTATTGGAACCCTCGAGTGGCAATTAAAGAATAAAACTAAAAGAGTATTGTAAGTTCACCTCATTGTCAGATTCGGAAGAATCATCCCTTTGTTCAGAATCAGCTCCTAAACTAAATTCATCATCCTCTATATCATCATTTCCATCCTCACAGGGGTCAAGCACACTCTTCACCTGTCCACGTTACCATTCAAACAAAAGTTGACCTCAATATGAACCACGGCTTGGAATTTCTGGTCACAGGCAAACACGTCAGTTCAGTCCCTTACCCTGAGAGCTAATACAAAATGCTTGCTGTTGACATTCCCAACCTCCATTTGCAAAGGATGCTTAGTCCATGCATTATGGGCTTCTTCTTCTGTGCAGCCCCTGAAGAATGGAGGCTCATAATCCGCTGGCTGCAAGGTCAAATAATCTGTACTAAAACATTCTTCCCTGGCGCGTACACTCATAATTTGAGAAGTGAAGAATATTCTGTAAAGCTATTTTTACATCCTCCAACCAATATAATTTATCAAAAGACATTCACATGCACCTTACATACATTATAAACCTTGTAGATGCTAAAGCCATTGCCACAACCATATCTAATCCCCAAAGTAACAGTCAGAAACCACCAAACTTCGATGTGGATGAAAAACCACAATCTCATACATCTCCAATTCTCCTTTGAGTTAACTCAGATTTTAGACTAACACGTCACGAAGGCACATTCCTGGCACAAGTGAATAAATGATAAAAACTAAATAAGAACACGGGTAAAGGCATACCATCACATCATCATAGTAGAGGAGCTTCATCAATATTGTCCGCTGAAGCAGAAAACAGATAATCATCTTGCAGTCAATAACTTAACTACTGCTGTAACCAGACATCGTCTAGACACTTGCAAGTTGAAAATTTGACCAGCTTGCAACAACTCAACGAGAATAAACTTATATCTGGTTTCTGAAGGGTTTCACCTCTTCAGGCATCTTATCCAGAGTTCTCATCAGCTGGACCAGTGTTCGGACCATTTTACGAGCAGAACTCCTGCATTTTAACAATGTCCCATCATTTGCTTAAGAACATGAAAATTTTCACAACATTGACAGAAATAGATTCAGAATTAAGAAGAGATTTCATTTCAGTCACCTCATCTGATTGGGAGTGTTTTCAGTTGTAGAGTTACACTTGAATGTTCCTCCTTGCTTCTTGTTTCCAGTGCGATTGATATTCATTGAAACCTCTTGACTTTCATTATTAGAATAACTGAAGGAAACTGCAATACAGGAGACAGCATTGAAATTTCCCTGAGACTGTGTTGAAAGTAAAAATCAAAAGAAAACACGGTCAATTGAAGACCATCAACAATTTGTTACAGCATACTATACTCCCATTCAAAATTTTCCACGTACAGTATCGTAAATCAAAAAACCTCACATGTGTACTCCTCGATCATCCGGCCATCTATAGTCTTGCAAACACAGAACAAAAGTGTCTTCAGGTATTTTTTCTGTAATGCATCATAGACACCTATCAAACAGGAGAAGGGTCACAGAGTCAAGAAAAATATTTACAAGATAAAGAAACAAATCAGTAAAACCAAAAAACAGAAAATAATTCAAAGATGTAAAAACAACATGCCTTTCTCCTTCCAATCAATCAGTCTACGAGAGTCAGCATCCATAGGCATCAATTTCTTGATCTTTATCTCTGCTTTGTGATCTCATAATGCCATAGAAATTCACCGACTCATACATATATTGAAGCGAAATTAGAAAATAAATAAATAAAGAAGATTACCTAAAGCAGGAACAGACTAGTCGTTGATATACTTCTCTGGAAACAAGCCTCTGATGTAACTGATGTTGAATGTAGCAATACGGAGCAGGTTCCTTGTCTATTCCACAACAAATAAAGAAGCGATACCATCAAATAACACTAGATCAAGTTTTCATTAACAGAAACCAAATAAAATAAAGGTATAAGAGCGATCTCGCGGTTAATGATCACATAATTGTGAGATTTCATGATGATTTACGGTTTAAAACCAAAATTGAGCTCCGAGTTTCATCTACGATTCGAATTTGAGAAACATAAAGCGTTTTGTAACCTGGTCTAGTTGATCCAGCAGAAAAATTACATAGAATAAATCTGAAAAGAGATTTTTCAAATTTTATACAAACAGAAACTTCAAACACAGTATTCAATGGAAGAAAAGGAAGAAAAAAAACTAGTGTAAAATGTGCTTCCAAAAGCCTAAATCACATAAAATTTAGCAGAATAAAACCTCAAACAAGTACACTCTATTACAAATAAAAAAAAAAGTTATAAAAAGAACTTATTAAGAGCTCAAAAAAAGTGAAAATTGGATTGTGAGTCGTTGAGATATGTATACCAGAAGAAGCGAGTCCTGCTGGGTGATCTCAGCTTCTTTCACTTTCTGTGCAACAACGTGATCGAATACGAAACAGAGATATAAATCACTCTCACATTTAAAAACAAAAACGATAGTGAATTAGAAAAAGATAATTCTCGAAAATGTATGGATTGAAACAGAGATTTTAGAATTCTTATTTTGTTCTTTCCTCACCATTGTTCTGAGTTTCCACAGAAATCTGAGAGAGAAGTAGAGAAATGATAGAGAGATTGAAGCGGTTGGTTTTTGAAGTTTGAAACTAAAGTAAAGGAAATGCGAGGCAGTGGTTCCTCGGGGAGAGATTTTAGTTAAGGGAGGGGTGTGTAAAAGTCTTTTACTATAGTTTTAAAACCCGGAACCCGGGCCTTGAACTGGGCCGGACACTGGACCGGGTTTAAAAACTATAGTAAAAGACCAATATGACTGTGGTTGGGTTTGCTACCCATGGTTAACTTGGTGGCTTCAGGCATGCGAATGGCATGAAAGGAGGGATATTATTTTTATTAGTCTCTTTAGTATCCTGATTATAGGGTTTTTTAAAAATATTTTTTATTTAAAGTATTAAGATAAATTTTTTTAGATGTTTTTAATTTTAATGTTAGTATATTAAAATTATTGAAAAATAATAAAATATTTTTTATTTAAAGTATTAAGATAATTTTTTTTAGATATTTTTAATTTTAATATTAATATATTAAAATTATTGAAAAATAATAAAAAAATATTTTTTTATATCAATCACACTTTTAAAATGTTATACAAACACATGTTGAAATGCAATAGCATATAACATTAAATTTGATAGAAATGTAAGAATTTGTTTGGTTTTACGGTATAAATATTATTTTTAAAATTTTTAAATTTTTATTTTAAATTAATTATTTTAATATATTAATATCAAAAATATTATTTTTATATATTTTTAAGCGAAATACATTTTAAAAAATAACTATTATCACAATTACGAGTTTGAGATCTAGGTGGCCACGTGGCCATTTAAGATTGGCTATAAGAGAAGAGTTGTTGACAAGAATGATTTTGACGTGTTAATGTCAAAAATAATTTTTTAAAACTAAAAAAATATATATTATTTTGATAAATTTTCAAGAAAAAAGTATTTAAAAAAAAATGTTACTACACTCTCAAACACCTTAGAAAGCATTACTAAAATGATATTAACTGAAAAACATATCTATTTGTATTGTTCACTAGAATAATGTGATTAAGTCTTTATTCTTGAAAAAAAAACAATTAAATGCCTTGGTATTAGTGGTATTTAGATCTTTCCATAAAAATCATTAGTTATTAAAAGATTGATAAAAAATATATATGTTTTTTTTAATTTTTTAAAGATAATAAAATAATTCAATTACACTTTAAATTAAGATTTTTTAAATTAAGACAATAATATTTATGTCTTTTTATTTTTTTAAACATGGTAAAATGACAACTTTACCTTTAAAACAAAGAGAAATAAAACATGTTTCCAGTGGCATTTTTTTTTTCAAAATGTTTTTACATTATTATTATTTTAATGGAGGGAGATTTGATTTTTTTCCAAAAATTAAATAATATTTAAATGAAAAAAAGTGTTGGCATACATGATACAAGCACCGATGTGTGGGAGGTGTCGTGCATTTTAGGAAGTACAAGCGATGACTCCTAACTGCAAAAAATACCCTCCTATTGTGTCTTTAGATGGTGGTGTGTTTATTGATGCATCCTCTTTTTGATGATACAGTGTGTATCAACAATGGTGGGGTGTTAGCAAGGCTTTCTCTTTCTTGTTTTCTTCACCCTCTCTAAAAAAATATAGTTTGGTGTTATGTTTTTGAAATCCATAAAAGAGAGTTATGTCTGTTTTTTTTTTTTTTAAACTTAGTAAAATAACACCTTTACTCTTGAAATAAAACATGCATATGAGGTTTTTTTTTATTTTTTCATAATGGTTTTTCCATTATTACTGGTTTCATAAAGAACAATATGGTCATCTTAAAAAATTAAATATTATTTAAATAAAAAAATTTTGAAATCAATATATTAGAGGTCCCCTTGCAATTCAAGTGGCGCGTACCATGTTTCTCAGTAGCCAAAAATGCTTTTTCATCATGTCTTTGAAAGTGACTCCACGTTTTTTTCTTGTTGGTAAAAGATGTGTCGACAGTGATAAGACAGTTTGCTACTAGTATGACTTTTTTTTTTTCTCTTTCCTTCCTTAAAAAGTTTTAATTTCAATTTTTATTCTTTTAATTTTTATTTTTGATTTTTATTTTGTTTTTGGCCCTTTTCTATAAGTTTTATTTTTTTTCAATTTCACTATTGAATCCTAATTTTTCATATATTATTTTTACAATATGATCCTTATTCTTTTATTTTTTAAAATCTTTTGTTAAATTAATTTTTATTTTAGAAAAATTACCCTAAGTATCCTATCATTCACTCCATTTTACACTTTGCCCCCATTGTTTTGAAAAATATAGAAATCATGTTAACTTCATAAGTTCATAATAGTTTATATGATATAAAAAAATCAAAAAAAAATTTGAATTATTTGTAGATTTGCCATTGTATTCAATTTAATGATTGAAAATAACTAAATTACCACTAAAAAACTCTCTCTCTCTCTTTTCCAAACATAAAATCCTAACCACCAGCTTGAATTTAGTCATGTAATTTGTTCCCAATAAGTACGGCTGATTTCCCCAGCTACCATGATGAGTTTCATCTCCAGTCTTTATGAAATTGAGGTTGATTTTGTCACTTAGTGCATCGTGCAACAAAGAATGACAAAATTAGAAGATCACATGAATTGCCAAAATTGTAATTTGTAAAAAGCATCATTTGTATCATGCACCAACACCAGCAATATCTCCCAGCAGAATCCACTTGTCACACGTTTTTCTTGGCTGACGCCGTATGTTTGTGTAGCTCCTTAAATTAAAATTGCAAAGCAATAACATGTCGGATTCTTCGATTTTCCCAGTTGCCTCTTGGTTTTCAGCTTCACACAGAAGATGGCAACAAGCACTGCTCGCAATAGCCAACCACATACAATTTCAATTTGCAATTTCATATACTGATGGAGCTTGCATTTGCCAGTTCCAACGCAAACTACGCGTTCGATGTACCACCCGAGCGAGGTGTTTGGTTGTGCACGTCATCATAAGTCATCCTGACTTCTGCCTAGATGGCATTTTACTCGTGGGCCAAAATAGCGAGCAAATTTATCAGTATTTAGGGCCCATGAAGTCAGTAGCTGAAGTCTAAATTATACGTGAGATGCAAGTCTCCCGTCTGTTACACGAAGTGGAAAGAACACAACCTAACGCATGACCGTAAACCAATACCCACGTTCTCTTCTCTACACTTTCTTTTCCTTTCTTTCACATCTACTGCCACTTGGAGACTTTATGGTAATAAATAATAAGCAAAACGAAGTTCCTGTTCCTTGCTTGTGGGTTTTTCTCCTTTTTCGGTCGACACTCCTGGTGTCTTAACTTCCCATGATCCCTCTCCCTGCACAGTTTTTTAAGAAGATTTTATTCGCTGAGCTTATGGCTAGAAAAGGACTGCTTACCATTAATAGAACTGAGGGTCATATTTTTTCTTCTTCGAATACAACTTCAAATGGTAATTTGCTGTGTGAAAAAGGTGAACTAGGTGGAGTGTTGTGTTGACAATGATTCACTACCCATCATGAATCACGTGATTAAGATGTCAGTGCCCTTACAACTCGAAAAATTATAGCATAATCTGTACTTTAATGAAATTTAATGATCATCCATCACAATCCAAAACCTCTGGAAAAGTAACCCAAAAACCGAGCAATGATTATTAAATGGCACCTAATGACACGTGGGGCAGTTAAATTATCTGTAGCCAAATTTACTAGATGAGAGAAGCTGAAAATGAGCTGATAAGTACGCAGCTATAGTATTGATCAGGGTTTACCTCATTCCAGAACTTAAACAAGGGATGCACGCTGTTGTTATTTTCATTTGGCATAGATTGCTGATGAATCAAGTTCACAAAACAAAAATAAAAAATCATAATCATAATCAAAATCAAAAAAAGGAAAAGGTTCGGTTAACTGCTGCTAAATAGAGGTCGCGTGTGTTTGTCTGAACAAGAAACTCCGACTTTGTGTTAATTAAGAGAAATTTTTACCACCTTAAATTGATATAAGAGCACAACAAAGACATAACCTGAGAATCAATAGTAAATAGAACTGGCTAATCCTTGAACCCAAAGCTTAAGTGTTACCTACTTCTTCAGCCTTACCTTTTAAGCAAATACATGCACCAAAGTTCCCAGCCATCATTCTCTCTCTTCTCACTCCCTCTCAAAACTAGGTTGCTTAACAAGTAACTCAGAACAGAATGCTATCGAAGTTTAGCAGAGTCCAAGAACCTCTCCCAGAGCTTCCACATTTTGGTAACCCAAATATCTCTTCCAGCAACACCTAAGAAGCCATCAGATGGGTTCGTTCCAGATTGGAATGCGGAGCTCTGCATTACTAGAAACATCATGTGGATATCTACTTCAGGAATTGCAGGCAAGACTGCCTCTTGGAAATCAATGACATTAATTTATCCATCAATAACAGCATTGCTTTTTTCTTCACGATCTCTTTTCCTTTCTCTTAATATGAAACAGATGATATGGGAAGAAGTTGGGGAAGATCAGTTTGAACGAGAGAAGGTCCTGCTGGATTTAGAACAAGAGTGCTTAGAGGTTTATAGGAGAAAAGTTGACAATGCAAACATATCACGAGCTCGCCTGCATCAAGAGCTGGCGGAATCTGAAGCTGAATTCACCCATCTTCTTCTGTCCCTTGGTGAACGATCACTCCCAGGACGGGTATAGTTTTCATCCAAATCACTAATTTGAGCATTAAAAATTGCATGGTTAGGAACTAAAAGTGCAGTGGAACATAGACCACCAGTGCGTAGCAGTAAGGATACAAATTGAGAATTCTGGAATCATTCAGTAGTTAGCAACACATTTACCATAATTACTTCAGAATGATCAATTACTAAACTTTTGTCATCTTCATTCAACATGGAGATGAACCAGCCATGGAAGTCTACATATCTGTTGAACAAATTCCATATTGATGATAGTATTGTTGAATGCATATGATGTTCTCGTTGACTTTCATGGGCCAATTATCTTGCTGTCTCTACAGCCAGAAAGAAAGTCAGGAACACTGAAGGAGCAGCTAGATGCGATCACCCCAGCTCTACGGGAGATGCGTTTGAGAAAAGAAGAGAGGGTGAATCAATTTAGATCTGTGCAAGGTCAAATTCAAAAAATTTCTGCAGAAATTGCAGGTCAATCAGTGTACGATGACCCGATAACAAATGTCAAGGTAAATGAGAATGATCTTTCATTAAAGAAACTTGAGGAATACCAAATTGAGCTACAAAGGCTGCACAATGAGAAGGTAACAATAGTAACTCACAAATCTCATGGAAATTCATACTCTCACATATAAAAAAGGAACTTGACTAATCTCCCTCCTTTGCTGACTTGAAGAATGACAGGCTCCAGCTAGTGGACACATACATCGACACAATTCATGATTTGTCCTCAACATTAGGAATGGAATCCTCCATGATCATAACAAAGGTGCATCCAACTTTGAATGAATTGTGTGGAATATCAAAAAATATAAGTGACAGTATTCTGGATAAACTCAACAGCACTGTGGAATCTCTCAAAGAAGAAAAACAAAAGCGGCTTGAGAAGGTAAATTTTTCTTTCAGTATTGTGGTGCTTTAGGCTTCTAGTTTGCAAAACTCCATGACAGAATCTAGCATCTTGTCTACAGCAAAAATACACATTTGAAAATGGCATCATAGGGACATGTGGATATAAGTGGCAGATACAAAGGGTTACAGTAACCAGAAACATGAATGATGAGAGTTGACCAATATGTTTCATGAAATAACATATATATTAAACAGTTTGGTAGCTCTAAATCACATACAAATAACAAAATTGGGTTGTTTTTGCTTCCACCATTTTATTTCCATGTAGTTAAGAAACAGTTACTGGTACTCATAAATGACGGGCATGGCATAACTTCCATGAATTTGGCAGCTTCATCAGCTTGGAAAGGCACTGAAAAACTTGTGGAATCTAATGGACACGCCCTATAAAGATTGTCACTCATTTTCCAATGTCACGGACTTATTATTTCTCTCATCAGATGAAGTATCAGGTCCTGGAAGCCTTGCTCTAAATATAATCCAGCAGGTTAGTATATGATGAACAACATAACTTATCACAAACAACTAAGATATAATAGTTATTTGAATCGTTTCAAGGCTGAAGATGAAGTCAAGAGACTGGATCAGCTAAAAGCAAGCAAGATGAAAGAGCTTTTTTTCAAGAAACAGAGCGAGTTAGATCAAATATGCAATAAATCACACATGGAGATCCCTTCACGACCAGAGATGGAAAATATAATAAATCTTATAAACTTGGGTAAGATCAACTGAATTAATCTTTCATTACAGCTACCAGTTCCAATTCATGTTTAAACTTGTGTTGCCTAGTACTGACTGAAAGGCTAAAAAAGGGGAGATTGACCATGCCGATCTCCTCATGAGCTTGGATGAGCAGATATCAAAAGCAAAAGAGGAAGCTTCTAGCAGGAAGGCTATAATGGAAAAGGTCGAAAAGTGGATATTAGCACGTGATGAAGAGCGCTGGTTAGAAGAATACAGCATGGTTAGTAACCCAGTGATCTGCATGATTTGTTAGCTCCTGTCCTTTGTTGCGTCTGCATGACATTTCAAGTTTCCACGTGTGTTTTCAGGACGAGAATCGATATTCAGTTCGCAGAGGTGCTCATAAGAATCTGCAACGTGCAGAACGTGCCCGGGTAATAGTCAACAAGATCCCAGGTAAGAGGAGGAAGTTGGCTGGTTTGCAAAGAACCCTGAAACCCCAATGGGCATGCAATCATGCCAAATAAAAGCCTCTACAACCACAAACTAATCAGAAACAGCCTACAAATCACTATTTAGACTAAGATGCCAGTGCTAAAATATCCATTTTCAATAGGTAAAGAACTGGAGGTCGACATTAATCACTAAATAAAATACTAACCAGTAACCACGTCAAGGAGTGGTTGATGAGGTGAATTATAAAAAAAAAAAAAAAAAGAGTAATTGTGGGATGAAAAGCCTGACTCCATCTAAAAAAAAAAGAAAAAAAAAAAGAGTAATTGTGGGATGAGAAGCCTGACTCCATATTTCAGCTATGTAGACTGATGACCTTTTGTTTTGAAAATCTTATTGCTTTAATGCATGTCAGATATATTTATGTATAGTGTAAAACTGATTGTACAGTTCTAGTGGCATCGCTCATAACAAAGACTGAGAGTTGGGAAGAGGAAAGAAACAAAGTATTCCTGTATGATGGAGTAAGTAATTTATTTGCTTGTGAGTTGTGACTAATATTGGTTATACACATTTTTGTCGGCATGTATGGTGAATTGTGTTCATCTAATGTTAAAGAAGCATTGGTTACTTGCAAATCAAATAAACAAATGCACGCACTATTATCTAGGTACCCCTGCTGGCAATGCTGGAAGAGTATAACATATCGAGGCAGGAGATGGAAGAGGAAAAGCAAAGACAAAGGGCCAGTTCATTCAACACTCAACAGGCAAAGATTTTTTTTATATTTTCTATCCTTAATGTTTGCTTTCTATTTTCTGCAATATTAATCTTCTTGTTAGCATTAAAAAAAGAACTCCCACATTCAAAAATGAACTTTATTTTCCTTACCTATTGTGTCATGAGCTGGCTTCTACAACACAGGAAAGGAAGGTCCCAAGCCATGTAGTAGTTGAGCAAGAAAATTTGATCGTGTCAAGGCCAAGCACCAGCAGTCGACGTCTTTCAAACAAAAGCTTGAATGGAGGATTTAGCAATGCAACGCCTTTAAACAGAAGGCTTTCTCTTGGTCCCAGACAGTTGGGAACCAACAGCATCAATTCTGCAAATCAAGGAATATCTTACATAAAGGAAGGAAGAAAAATTCAGGGGCAAAAGATGTTTCTTCGACCTGACCTCTCTTCTCATCTTCGAGATGAAGCAGCTTCAGTTGTCTCATCATTTTCTGGGCCATTATCTCCCTGAATTCCAATTCGGACATTTGAATCGAAAATCACATGTCACGGGAGATTAGACAAACCTTATCAAGGACCATAATAGTAACTATTATTTCTGCAAAACAATAATTTACCCATTTGCATCAATTTGATAAGAAATAATTGTGTATCTATGTCTTGTACCAACACCCGTAACTAGAACAGAACCCCAAAGAGCTGTCATTGCTGTATCTATGTCTTGTACCAACACCCGTATCTAGAACAGAACCCCAAAGAGCTTTCAATGAAAAATAATTATTCAGGTTTAAAACTATGTAGAGCTATGTTTTGTAATCAAGAAGCTTTGATTTTCCTATTCTATTGAATTATGAAACATGATAATTTCCGATGGAAATTCTAAAATAATTTAATATAATCATAACCAAACCACTTACATTATAGAACTTAAACATGTTTCTATTACATTTAATTAATTAAAAGAAAATTAAAGAAAAGAAGCCAAGTTTAGGACTCATTTATCAGAACCGGAACTTCTTCACTTGCCGCCTTAGCGAAAAACTGATCAATCCGGCGAGTGCCAGCCGGGGCTGGTTTATCAGTCACGGTGCGAGCACTGGTATTATCACTTGCAGGCTTCTCTGATGACTGAGCTGGCAATGGAAGCGAATCTAAGAGAAAATCACTGGTAGGGTGGTGCCTTTTAACAGCGGTTCGGATGTGATCGAGTTTCACAATCTTTCGCTTCTTCTCGATTGCAACTTCTGCTGATTTCTCCGCGAGGAACCGGAGAAACAACTCGGTGGAGCTGGAGACGAGGAATAGAGCATCTGCATTGACCTTGTTGGTGTCTTTGTCGAGTTTCATGATTCTCTTGATCCGGCCTGTTGGGAATTCGGGTCGGGTTGTTGTTGTTTCTGTCTTGTTCTCCTCTGATTCTACCATCGGAGAATGTGAATTCGATTGGGGGATGGGGAGTTAGATGGATGTATGCTATGAATGTTTGATTTGGAACTGGGAGAAGGTTGGGAGGGGGAATTTATCTTTTAGGGTTTCATTGGCGGGAATTTGGGTTTTTTTCTAAAGCATGGTGGCCTTTTAGCGGGAAACACTATTTCTTCACGCGCACCAACGTGAAAGAGCTAAATAGTTTTTCTTCTTTTTTTTTTCTTTTTTTTTTCCATATCGTTTGTTCCATTTACAATGTTTTTTTAAAATATCAATAAAGTTTTATTTTATGTTAATATTTCAATATCATTAATTTTGTTTTTATAATTTATCTCTCGGCAAAGTTTATATTTAATTAATATATCGATATTATCTTCTTCGTATGCTTAAAATCTTTTAATTAATTGATTTAGTAGAAAATATAAATTAAAAAAGGTTACATATTAAAGTATTTCCTAAAAAAAAGACAAATAAAAACTTTGCAAGTGTATTTTATAGAAAAATATAAGAAGTCATGAACCTGTTTTTTAATAAAAACTTGAAATCTAAATTTACTGATCTAACAAAAATATCATATAAGCTATTGATAGCTTATCTTTTTAAAAATTAACTATGCAAGCCATATACTTTACTAAAGGAATTACCTACCACAGGAGGCGGCGCTTGAGAACAGCACAGATTGAGCTGGGAATCACCTATGCAAGCCAAGATCGTCCACTTTATAACCCAAGAGAGGCATGAAGAAATATGTGAGTGATGAACCCGTATTTATCAATATTTTTAAAACAATTTTTCGTTAAACCGAGCTTGTTTTAACAACGGCTCATGCTCGTGAGGGTTCTTGAAGAAAGGGTTGAGCGCAGACACAGGACGCACGGCCTGGCACCCTTGGGCTCGTGCAGTGCGCTTGAGTCCATGTATCTTTTGAGCCTAGTACGTGTCTTGACATTTCTTACACCCCACCTCATGATCTAGACTCGACACTTGGTCCTCGAGATTTTTGTCTAATCCAAGTATTTTCAGCCAAGACTCGGCTTCATCTACATTTTTAGATGTCAGGAGTTTTTTTATAACCTCCTATATTTTTGTTTTATTAATACAAATACAAATAATATTTATCTAAAATTAATGTTAATGTTATAACTATTTATTCCCTGTAATAAGCATTTATCTTTTATTAATAAATTTATAAAAAAATATTTATATCTCATTTTTATTATCATAATTTTATAATTTTTTATCTGAAACAAGAGGATAAGATCTAGAAAATATAAATACTCTTGAACATTAAAGTGAAAAATTTATAATTTTTATTTTGAATGTTTATACTAAATTATTTACAAAGCATTTATTTTCATATAAAGATAATAATAAGTGAGATAATTGTTAAAATTTAATATTATTTTACATGTTTATTGTATTTTTCATCAACAATAATATTGATTTAAGTGTCATAAGTATCTTATGATACTAAAGTCCATTAAAAAAACAACTATTTTGCACGAATTGATATCTTTACATCAACCTATCATTCTCCTTTGACATGAAGAATATATTTAATACTAGAAACACATGTTAAATTTAATAATTATGAGGAATCCCTGTATCTCGTTTTTTTTATCTAAAAAAACAGTATCCAGGTGGAATTAAACTGTCATCGTTTTTAATATAATTCATATGATTTATGTAAATTTATGAGAAATCTATAAGAGAAAAATTATTAATTTTCTTCATGTCAAATAAGAACAGGATTTCATTGAAATTAGAGTACATGATTGAAGATATTCTACCTCTGTAGTATAAAGTTTTAATATCTCTTGCGTTATAAGATTTAAATCGAGTTACATTCACTTCAAAATTAAAAAAGGAGGAAAAGATTGATGCCTAACTTCCAAAAGTCCACAGTCAGCGGTCAAGCCGGCATTAACAGGGCCCAGGTCCAACAGCTGCTTCCTGTTCGTTGCCTTAACGTGTGACGACGTGCATCACACGTGACAGACATAAAATCTTGACAACAAACAGTTTAAAAGATTAAAGACCGTCACTCCTAAGTCCTAACCTCAAACCCTAGCTACACCTCTCTTTCTCTCTCGAGTCCTCATCACTCCTGGCAGAGCATAAAAGAGAGAAGTAAAAAGGCGAGAAAAAAAGAAAAACAACGGCAATGGAGTTCTCTCAAGATGACTTCGATCGTCTCTTAATGTTCGAGCACTCTCGTAAAACCGCTGAAGCTACCTACGCTAGAGACCCTCTGGATGCCACAGTGAGTACTCTATATTCCTTAAACGAACCGTCGTTCTGTTTAATTCCTGTTTTTTCCGTTGTCAATTATGCTCTTCTCCTTAAAAGATTTTTTTATATATATACTTGATTATCACTTGTGTGTGTCAGACCATATATATGTATCTCGTTCAGTATTTAGAGAACACTCACTGGCTATCGCATCAATTTTCATTCTGTAAATCATTGATGTATTATCACTATTTCTAGTGATTTGTTAGCATTAAAGAAGGGGGTTATGTTTCGCAGAACTTGACTAAGTGGGGTGAGGCGTTGCTGGAATTATCGCAATTTCAAACTGTGGCAGACGCAAAGAAGATGATAAATGGTACTATAGTTTATTCGTAGCTATAATTACCAATTCACAACTGAGCAAATTTTCTGGGATTTATGTTATTGGGACGGTGTCTTTATTACACAGATGCCATTTCAAAGTTGGAAGAGGCATTGATGTTAAATCCAACATCCAATGCCATGTGGTCTATAGGAAATGCCAATACTTCTTATGCATTTCTGACTCCTGATCTTGATGAAGCTAAAAGTTATTTCAACAAGGCAGCTAATTATTTCCAACAAGCAGTTGATGAGGTAATTTTGGAGTTATTTGGTGGTGGGCTTTGATTCGAGGCACATGTTTAAGCATGTTAGTATCTGGTGGTCTTTGGCGAGATGTAAGTTATAACTGCAAATTTGATATTTTCTATACAGGATCCAAACAACGAGCTTTATCGTAAGTCTTTGGAAGTTTGCGCTAAGGTATGTGTTGGACCTTCCTTCTCTTCTCACAAGTAAATGTGAGTGTAAACTGTTGTTTCTTTTTGTGTATTTGGTGGTTTTGAAGCCTGCGCTTTTAAATTTCTGGTATGCAATTTACTAATTATACTCATTTGGCCCTCTACCTCCTATTAAAACAGAAATTTTCTAGCATTTTACATGAAAGCAGAAAGCAGAAAGTACATCTTACGTTTGAAAATTTTTCTATTTGAGGTGTTAGCTCTCATGACATCAAATAATAAAAAACCACAACAATTATATTGATTGTTGCTATTGTCAGCTTCTTCAAATCTTCAATATTTTCTTTTTTATTTTGTGCATGATATTCAGATTGAATATTGCAAATCAGGATTTAACTTTTCCAAAATCATTTCTATCGATCCTGATCAGATGAATTCCACTTTTTTGATTATGTGTTAGTACTATCTTCAAAGTGATCTGTTTGATTAATTATTGATGTGTGCCACTTCCTATGTTCTGATGAAAGATGTTGTTGATGATATCTTCACAGGCTCCAGAATTACATGCGGAGATCCATAAGCATTCAAGCAGTCAACAGATTATGGGTGGGGGGGGCTCTACAGCTTCTTCAAATGCAAAGGTGAGAAATTTAGGGGTTGATTGTTTCTAAGTTTTTCCCAAGTCAATACCTACTTTGTTGTTTACTCCATCCCATTCTTTGAAAAAAAAAAGTGTGGTTTCCTTCCTACCCCAAGGAAAAATAGTGAAGGTGGATATTTTATTGCTGCATAGAATTTCATCATGCATGAGCTTTTCCTACTATACCATGACTTGCAGATGGTTTCATCTTTGAAACTATTAGGTTATTCTAAATTGAAAATGCAATAGGAGTTCTCTCTCCGTTTGGGATGAAAAGGAATCTATCAAGAAAGAACACAAAAAATGCTGGCTTCAAACTGAAACCTAACGCAAAGTGTTCCCAATATCTCTGCATGTCAGCTAAAGAAACCAGTAAGAATTTTTCTGATTTTTAGCATTCAGAGTTTAGTATCTTAAAATGTTGTATGGCCCTTAAAATTTCTGATGGGTGCTCTTGTAAGGTAAAATAGGAAAGTAACAAAATTATCGAGACAATTGGAAATATTGTTATGATTAAATGGCAGAAATTATTGTGATTGAAAGCCCAAGGGATATGTTGACATTCTAATCCACATCTGGTGGAGTAAAGTGAAGTAAATTGTAGCAGCAGTGACTTAGATTTGGCAGGAAAGAGAAATAATAATTGGACTGTAGAGTTAAATAAGTTCTCATACCGCGCCTTGTTGGTTGTACCTTTCCCCCTTCCAAAGTCTTGAGTTTGAGTCCTCTTGAATATAATAAGAAATTGTGAAGAGTCTGCAGTTCTTTTGATTAAGGTGTCTTCCAATCTCCTTTCTGCTTTTCTTTTCTTTTCTTATTTTTTTTAAAAAAAATTGTAGAGAAGTATCTAGCAAATTAGCACAAGGAATTGTTAGTGTTTAACCCATTTTCTTATTGAACTTACCATGTTTGAATTGAAGTCTCCAAGATGCTGTAATGGTAGTTTGGTCATCAATTTTCTTGCAAATTATTTGCAATGTACAGATGATCAAGAGTCCTCTAGTTTCACTCTGTGGTTCTTGCTCCATATTATCTTTGTTTTCTTTTTTCTTCCAAATCACGTGATATTGAATATAACACAAGATATTTCCGCAACATGAACACTATATCCACCACTGTGGTTTGCAACAACTATGAACTGCTTGCCCTCATTGGCACTTAGAGTTCAATAGATAATAGATGAAGAGCCGGATGACATTCTTTTTTAGTTTAGTCAATACTTATATATATAATAGTGGTGAACGGAGCAGCATGCTTTACTAGCGAACGGAGCCTACGTACCTTTTCGTACTTCTTTATTCTTTTTCTCACACCTACGTGGATTTGCTTTGCTTTCCCATTGATTTCGCTGCAAAGAATAGACTCGTACCTTGTCTTTAGAGCTATCTTCGGTACCTTCTCAAAGTAAGTCTTTGGGTTATGAGAAAGGGATCGGGAAAGCAACCTGGCTAAACAAACGCCCCCCAAGAACTCTGGCAAGGAGGGCGAAGCTGTGAAAAAACCTGCGATTTAGATTGGGGTCCTGACGGTATGGAGGTTTCCACTGATAATTTGTACAACTTCTGTCATTGTGCGTGTGGGTTGTTGAATTTTTTTTAACAAATCGACTCCGATGCTCAAGCTTCAAATTGACTCTAAAGCTTGCACGCTGCTATGTGCATGCTATTCATACATATGTGTAGTGCATTGGTGTTTTCCTTGAGTGCATAACTTATGCTTATATGTGTAGTGCATTGGTGTTTTCCTTGTGTGCATAACTTATATGGTGGAAGAATGTCATTGATTTCACTTATCCAAATGCTAGGTTGGTCAATCAAGTTTTTGTAAGTTCCTAGGGTTAGTCAAAACCTTATTTATGTGTTTCCTGCTGCCTAACTTCACGAAACAGTCAACAACTTGAGCTTAAACTCTTTTATTCATTCTGGTTAAAGCTCTTTGTGGTTTCTTGTTTCTGATGGATATCTCAAGTTCAAGTTCAACATGATGTAAGGTTCTCGGCCTATGCTAAGTCCCCAAAAATCTAGAGAAACACATCAAATCCATAGTTTGTAATGCAGTTTACATACTATCTTTTTCCGAGGATTGGTTCAGGAAGTGATGGTTGGGAATGGGTTGATATTGAGTTCTAACCGACTGTTTTCCCACAAGTCACTACATTAAATATTATCTCAAAACACTCATTATTTATTTCTTAAAAAAGCATCATCAGACATTTTTTAATTCTATTTCAGGGCTCCAAGAAGAAGACAAACAGTGATCTGAAGTATGATATATTTGGATGGATTATCCTTGCAGTTGGCATCGTTGCTTGGGTGGGGATGGCGAAATCCAATGTTCCTCCTCCTCCAAGATAAGCATGAAGTAAATACGCTAATATCTCTGCAAGAATGTTCAAAGTATTGATCAAAAGATCCCAACTGGAAGGCATGTAAATTCAGTTATACATGTGATATGCTATCCGCATGTTGATTTTGACCTTTTGGTTTCTCTATTGCTTATTCGGCTAGGATTATCATTTTCATGCAATTTTTTGTTATTTATATATTCGGCTAGGATTATCATTTTCATGCAAATTTTTGCCAATTTCCGTTGACAGTCTTTCAAGCCCTTTCTGTTTCCCTCGTACTTTCATTTGCTTGGGGTGGTTTGATGTCATGAAAGCCCTGCCACCTAAAAAAAGGTCTTTGAAATTCAACCTGTTGCGTCAGTAATAAGTTTGGTGCCATGACTAATGCAACCATGTATCGCCCAGGACTGAACGCTTGCGAAGTTATCTTGGTGGATCCATTTTTCTTCATCGAAACCAAAATTAAATGCTGTAGCTGGCAGGCAAACTGCTCCTGTAGCACGGAGAATCCAAGAGGAGAGATGTAATTCTAGATCTTTAGATTCTTATGTGAACACTAAGGGAGATTGGCAAACGGGTTTTTGACCGTGGTAAGAAGTATGGATACTCCGAATGACAGTGAAAATCAGGAAGCAAAATGGCTGATAGGAACCATTCTCTTTGATTACCCGTTGCAATATTTTATCCCCTTGATTAAAAGCTTGATTCATGCATGGCCTATGCCGTGTCATGTAGCTGCCTTGGTGAATTTGTCTATGGCTGTAGATGTGATGACTGACGCCCTTAAGTGGCAGAGGCCACGAGGCCTAGGGTCCATGGGCATGGTGTTAGATTGATCTTAAAACATGGTGGTGATTATAAATTTTGCTCTTGATAACTGATTCATATGCCATTCATGAAGGTCTCTTGCGTCTAGTTTCCCAGGTATTAGGGAAGCATGTCAGGGAATCTCTACGTGTGTTTTCTTGGATGCAACTGCAAATACGATGTCTGTGAATCAATAAAACCTCGAGTTTCTGAACTGTATACCTCTTAAATGACGGTCTCAAATTAAACCCTCTATTCATAGGCAGGTCATGCTGAGTAGTGCACTTTCTTCGGGTGGAAACACTCTCAAGCACGATTATTAAACCCAGCTTGACTTGAAAGGGCTGAGTAATAAAAACAGGAGTCAACTTGGAGTTGATCTTGTTTGAATGATTCAGTTAATTTGATAAAAATCAAATTTGAATTTAAAAGAAAAAAACTAAAATTTCCTTCAAAATGATGTCTTTTACAAAAAATCTTGACTTGGATTAATTATCTTAACCAATAACTTATTACTTGCTTCCAGTAATATGAACCCAGTCGAGTTGAATACGTCATAAAAAAAAATCATGTTTAATTTTGTTTTCTTTGAACTTGCTCTGTTCTTTTTTTTACATTTTGCTGACCACCCTATGCGGACAGTGCTAGTCCTAGCTGTTTGGAGATGATTCATTAGAGCGCATCTATTGTTCATGAAGATATGCATAATCCACCAAAAGATGGGAGATGCAACCGTGGCCATTTACATGTAGCTTATTTTATTTGAATCTTTCCCTGTTTGGCTTCCACGCTTGTTCTCAATGGCATCCATTGTCGTGGGCAAAGGCTTCTTTCTTCTTTAAGTGAAAACATATTCTCCGTGGCATTTACATTATTCAACGGGATCACTTGGTGCTTCAATGCACCTATAATTTGGTTCCTCGTTTCTCCCACTGCAATTTCTTTCTTCCAGTCCATAAAGCACCCGAGTTATTTAAATCTTGATCGCAAGGTTTCTGACTTGGTTTTGAATTTTATAGCAGGAGATATCTTCAAGATGCAGTGATGCACCCCATGTTTTTATTTTTGTCTTGCAGGTCCAGTTAGCTATTTTTTAGCTGCTGTTGCCATTATTTGTATTCTATGTAGGTATCATAGTTATGATTACTTTGAGCTGCTCGTAGTTTTTGTTTGGCCAACAGCAGGATTCTGTTTCTCCGTGCTCAGGGTACTATCATACCGGATAGCTACGGCATCTGATGCCAAATTTATGATTCCTTGGTGGAATCATGATTTTCTTTTGCCGCAGCAGGTCCACCGCATTCTCTTATTGGTATGTAGTGGTGGGGGCTAAGCTGGCAGATTCATGGTGGACACCTTTCTATGAGTGGAGAGAAATCTCACTACAATTAAGGTTTGTTTTTATTTTATTTTTTTCCCACGAGGGTGCAAGTACTATGATAATGCTAAATTAGCTACAAGTTAACTAAGCATTCCACTTTGATTTAGCTGTATTGGGTGTTCTTAAAGGGACGCTCCCAGAAGATGTGATGGCTGCCGCAAAGACACCTTACTTTTGTGTAGTTTTTAACTCCACCCTCTTTTATTGTTTCCTATTGGTGAAGTTGTATTGATAGCTTTTCTCTTTAAATTTATTTTTTTTGCAACACTTTTCTGGCCAAGGGTTGAGTCATGTATGGCTCGGGTTGATTCTAATTTAGGTTAAAATTTTATTAATATTTTTTTATTAGTTTTATATAAAAAAAATTATAATTTTCAATTAAAATATCAAAAAATTCTAAAAATTTACTCTTGTGGACTCTAGTTTAGGTCAAGATTTTATTAATATTTTTTTATTAGTTTTATATAAAAAAATTTGTAATTCTCAATTAAGGTATCAAGAAATTTTAAAAATTTACATGAAGTCTTCTAATATGGTACTTCATATTAGTTTTATATAAAAAAATTTGTAATTCTCAATTAAGGTATCAAGAAATTTTAAAAATTTACATGAAGTCTTCTAATATGATACTTCATATTGGGTTAAAATTTCAAAATTTTTAGAGAAATTCAGAAATTTGATAAAAAAAAATTATAATGTGACCAGTTTTATGTTATTGGATATAATTTTTAATCTGATTAATAGATTGAGTTAAAAATTTAAGGGGGATTTTAAAATATATTGAATAAAATGTTGTTAAAATTTTAGGATGAACAGAGTTTGATAGTGCTAACAAAAAAAAAATCAAATAAAAGCAAAACAACTTATTAAGGGTGAAATAGTTATTTGTCATTAAAAAATAATGCAAATCAGTTCTTCCTTCCTTTTATATGTTGCCGACCGGACAGAAACATAATAGAAAAGGAAAGAAAAGAAAAAGGCGAGAGAGAAAGAGAAAAAAATAAAGAAAAAATATTTAAAAAAAAAAGTGACAAAATAACCTTGTAAATTTACAAAGTCTAACTTATAAAATATTAATCTAAAAAAGAATCAAGTGAAGAAATGAGGAATTGAGAGAAGAAAAAAATATAATTATTTTATTTTTTAATTGACATGAGACTGTTATTTTATCCTGATTGAGAGGTTGTTATAATATCGATTTAAATTTGATTATAGATGAATTATATTTCACAAAATATCAAAGAATATAACTTTAATAGTGAGTTTATTTTTATTTTAACTTTAATTTTATATATTTTTAAATTTATTTTTTAATATTTTAAGTAGTGTATTTAAATTAAAACTTTATTATTAACTTTAAAAATTTATGTACATGAGTTAATAATTTATCTTATAAAAATTTATATATTTATTTACTAGCCCAGGATTGAAAAAATTCCTCGCTTCCGCCCTTGTTTGTGGCCCTACTGCGGTTCTTGCTTGCAATAGTTTCTGGAGAAGCAATCTATACAGGGCTTAGTGGGGTGCTTGATATTACCTCCAGCTTTGCTTAAAATAAAGTAGAGCACCCATTATCATTATTATTCTACTATATTTTAAAGCGTTATCGCTTGCTTTGTTCTGAAGGATATGATATGCTGATTTAGTTACAGGCCCCAGTCGTATGAATGCTTTTTGTGTGGAGAAGCATGGAAACTGCTAGATATTTGCACGAGGAAATGCTTCCGTTGGCAGAAGTTTCTCTGTCTGATTGTGGTTAATTTTTCCAGAACAGGATGGAAGAGGTAGTGGGTTTATGCATGCTGAAGACATGATTTGTGGCCTAGTAGAGCGACTATGGTGGGGATTTCTCCCCCCTTCTTTAAGGAGGAGGGACTATCGAAATATTTGTCTATTTTCAATTTACTTGATCGATCCTCGGTTGTTCTTGCATGTATTGTGCCTGCAATTCAAGTCCCATTTTGCTTTAAAACTTGCTGGGACCAAACCATACTGACAGCTTTTGATCAGTCACGAGACAAGCGGTTCACCATGTGCAAGGGTTGGCTTTTGATCAGTTCAAAAGACTCGTCAATTTCACTACCTCGTTGGATGATCAAAACCTGTGGAAATATATCCATGTGTTAATAAAATCTTGTTCAGGAGCCAATAATCCTGAGGAATTTAATGATGAAAACCTTGTGGAAATACATGTGCGAACAGAGAGAACATTTCTAATCCAGACAACATATGCGAGGGTTGGCTTTTGTAAGATTGCTCTCTTGTATCAATCAATTTGATAAGATTGTATACAATCTATTTATAGGTTAGGCCGAGCTTCTCTCCATTTTCAACAAAGGCTGCTCTACAATATGTGCACATATCCCATGCGTTTGCTTTTTCCGAAGGCGTGGTAGAAGTTCCGAAGAGGTCAATCATGAATGTCAACTGATTTGGTTGCACCGGTCGCCATTTGATGCCCTTACCCAAGGCTCGGATCCGAAATTTGGATAATTTTGTCTTGTGTGTGCAATACCCAAAATAAAGAGCATTCGGTAGTTAGGTAAAGTAATTTTTGGTTTAAAATGCATTTAAAAATATTATTTTATTTTTTAAAAATTATTTTTAGCACCACACATTTTAATTATTTAAAAATATTAAAAAAAAAATTTAAACAAAAAAAATTCAAAAAATCATGAACGACGGTGAACGCAACCCAAACAAAAAAAAAGACATAACTTTAATCTCCTGAAAATGAGTTTAATTGGTTAGGTTTTAAATTTATTTTCTAGTAATTATGAGTTTGAGTATTTTCAAAACTAATTATGAGTTTTTCATCATTATTAATTTTAAAATTTATAAAATTAGTTAAGCATGCAAATATTCATAAAAAAATTAAAAAAAAAAAAACATATCCTTTATGCCTGTGTGTGTCAAAGTGCATGGGTAGAAGGTATGGCTGCGTTGGGCATCTTGAAGTTTTCAGGACTCTATTTACAGTATCCGCTGTCTGTTGAAATGTCCTTGCTGTGCTGTGAACGAAAGAGGAATAGAAGACGTGCCCCCTCAGTTTATAGTATCGGGGGAGGTGGAGTATATAATGTGTGTTTGATTACAAATTCGATTATTTTTTCGGTGAATGCAATGTAATTAATGTAATAGAACAATTTCCTAGGAACGTGTGAATAGCTTAATTTCTTAGGTTTAGGTTAGCTGTCTGAAAGTGCTATATATATATATACCATGGTGTTTGTTAACGTTAGCTGTCTGAAAGTGCTATATATATACAATGGTGCTAATTAATTAGTTTGAAGTACAAATACTACCCATCCCATTCCTTGGTTTTCACTTAGGAAAATGAATGTAGTAAAATAATTTCCTGTATTTAATCTCACTTAGTTACTTAATCAGTTGAAGGCCTCTGTGAAAGAGACGGCGTTGCAAATAAGAGGCAAGAGAATTCCCGCTCAATCATATTTTATTGGAAGCAATAATACCTTGCTTAGTTATTAAATTTGATATTCTATTGATTTGTCAATTCAAAATCTTGCCTAAGATAGATTTTTTTTTTTCAAATTATCTTGAAAATCAACCCCATCAAACTTTATTAAAAAAGCTCAACTGAAATGGTGTTAAACATGATGGGGTTAATTTTAAAAATCTTTTCTAGGGAATTTTGTTCAAAACGATATTATATTTTATTGGAAGCAATAATATCTTGCATAGTTATTTGATATTCTATTGATATGCCAATTCAAAATTGGCTAGATTTCATTTCAAATTATTTTTAAAATTAACCTGGTCCAAGCTTAAATGACAAAAAAAAATATTAGACATGATATAGCCTATTTCAAAGATTTTTCCAGAATTTTTGTTCAAAAAAATATATTATTTTTAAATTTTATTTAAAATGATAATTTTCGATAAACCCATATCCATCAAATCCTAGATTGACCTTTTGTCATTACAGAAAAAAAATAAAAAAAAAATAACAGCATCTAAGGGTAGAGCACAAAACCTAGGTTGATAGATGGAGGTAGGAGGGGGACATGAAAATGCTTGTCACTTTCAAGTTAGAAACAAGTGTTCTTGTTCAAAAATTTATCATAATCTTTATTAAAAAAATATAAAATATAATTTATATTATTTTATAAAATACTCTCTTAAATGGAAACTCTTTAAAATTTAAGTCTATATAAATTTACATTATTTTATATTTAATTTTTATTAAATAAATAAAAATTATAAAATTTAAACTTATTATTATTTTATTATTAAGATTATAATATCATGTTAAAATATGATTTTAATTTAATAATTTAAATTGTTAAGTGAAATATTATGATATAATTTTATTCTTAAAAAAATAAAAAAAGAATAGTGCAAAATACCACCACACCACACGTATAGAGCAGAGCTGAGGCCTAACTCCTCATTGTAAAGGATGACAATGGTGGTGGCACCATTATTGAGAAACTGGGATTCCCACCCCTCCATGATTAAGCCATGGCATAATTCTTCAGATCTTCTCTACACCTGTCAGACATCTCAAAATGGGATGGTTTTAAATGAAGGAGAGACATAACATGTTGAAAACGAATATTAATAACGACCATATCTAGACATTATTCTGTGATTATATTCACCATGGACCACCACCCAGTTAATCATGTGGATGTCTATTAACTCTTCTTCCCTTCTCTTTCTTTTTCACAAAAAAAAAAAGAAAAAAAGAAAAAAAAAGGTGGAATATAGACTAGTCCAGATCATTCCTGACAGAATAATATTTATAAATATTTGGATGGATTCGACAAGGTTACCATCCTGTCTACTTTCGAGATAGGAGATTGAGTATCATTAGCACTAAGCCTTTGTTAGCTGGACGTCTGTCAAGTGTCACCACGCCATCGCCAATATCATCCGCTTTAAGGAATAAAGCGAGAGCATTTTTAAGTGACCGTACGGAAAAAATAGGAACCCATTAACGTCCCTTTCTCTCAATTCTAAGCATTATAATATTCTAATTTTCCATATGAATTTCCTTGTTTTTATGATACCACAGCCGACATGGCCGGGTAGCATGTGTGTTTGAAATTATTATAAATATTATTTTTTTAAATATTTTTTATTTAGAAATAAATTTTTGTAAATCAAGAATACATTTTACTAAATCAAGGTTTGAAATACAATTATACACCATGTCCAATGTAAAAAATAAAAGCTATTTAATTAATAAAATAACTTTTTTTCATGGCCAAACAAAAAATCTAAGCTAACAAGCAATCTCTGAATTTTTATCAAGTAATTTTAAAAATATATTATTTATGTATATTAAGAAGATTTTAATTGTTTTAAATAATATTTTCAAATTTAAGCTAGTATAAGCTAGTACAAGCTTTTGCATTTCTCCATGGAATGACATTACCATCTGTGAAGATAAAGTAACTACAAGCATATCACATATCACCTGCTACTCTAGCCTATGCAGCTTTAGTACATGCGTTCGTGTTTAGATATATTGATCTTGAATCATGTTATAAAATTATTAACAGTATTAAAGACTTGCTTTAAAAATATTTTTTATTTTAAAATATATTAAATGATATTTTTTTATTATTTTAAAAAATAATTTTTACAGTCGACTTATTAAAATGATCACAAATATAAAAAAAACTAAATTTTAACAAGAAATATTAATTGGTCTATATTTCTAAATACTCTCTGAATATATAAACCAAACCTTTTGCACGTGCAGGGTATATTAATTTTTCTACAGATCTTGATTATCTTTCTTCATCACTTGGTATATGATTGAAATCAATATATAGCCTCAAAACTTACTAGTGTATCAACTAGTTTATTATAAAAGATCTCAAGCATATCTTTTTGGGAACAAAAAAAATTCCTTTTCGAGATCGAAAAACTTTAATTATAGTAAAATACTTTAAAGTGCCTAGATTTTTCATTTCAACTTTTTTTTGCCAGGTATTTTTCATGAACTGCTATTTTGTCTACATATACAATAAATACAATAATTTTACTAGAATATTTTTTTTAATACATACAAACAATTATAGTAAATACAAACATGATTTTTCACTTGGTAATTACAGTGAGAAAATAAACAATAAAAAAAAACTAAACAGTATAATGATGTGTAGCTTTTACCAATGTAATTAACTTAATTGTAAAATATATTCTTAAATATGTCAACAAAAAATATTTCTTAATATATACAAATAAAATTACATATAATATTATAATAATTTTTTTTAAAAAATAAATCATATGATGATATGGTATTTTTACCAATAGAATAACTGATAAAATAATTTTTTCAGTTATTTCATTGATAATATTGAATTTGTAACCTAACAATACTTAACATTTTTATATTCTGAAATAAAAATATTTTTATTTAACAAATACAATTTTAGGTTTATAAACATTACATGTTATTACTACTATTAACTCTCTAATGAAGTTACAGATGTTATTCTATTAGTGATAAATTTTATTTACCAACAAATATACTAATAGAAAAATAAAAACAACAGTAAAATTATATATGATATTCTTGTTGGTAATAAAAAAAATTGGTAGATTTTTTTTATATGTTTTATTTGTCTATAAATTTATTATCGGTTGGCTTATAAACAGATCATAAATCATCAACAAAGATTTTTTTGATGGATCATTTTTGTTTATAATTTTCTCGGTATAAGATATAGCAAGAGTTAATACTAGTAAAAAGTTTTATCGTGTTTTATTTGTCTATAAATTTATTATCGATTGGTTTATAAATAGATCATAAATTATCAATGAAATTTTTTTTAATGAATTATTTTTTTTTATAATTTTCTCGATATAAGATATAGCAAGAGTTAATAACAGTAAGAAAATTTATTGATAAAATTCATTAATTTGAGAGTGAACATGTCATCATGATATTGTGTTCATAAATAAAATAAAATAAAACACGAGGAGAGAGCTATATATATATACAAAATAAATTAATTTAAAAAAACGATTATACAAAAAATCATGAATCCAACAATAGAAAATAACTCTAAATCCATGTACAACAAATAAAGAAATCTCAGTATATCATTCACTGGTTCTAGTGCCCCAACATGCCTTTCTTTGTCCCAGCATCCAAAGCTTATGATGGGTCCGAGAGAAGCTTAGATTTGTCCCGCAGGAACCTCGGCTCCTAGCTAGCTAGTTGAAGAGGTGGGCATGAGTGCTAGTATTATATCATTATAATATATACAACATCATGTACTTCAGAGATTTATGTAGGGCATATTTTACCTTTATTCCTATAAATTTATCAACATCTTCACTTCCATGACCATCCGCATAACTTCATTGCCAAGATTCTGACCTTGACCTCTGCCGAGCTGAAAACTTTAAATGAAAGTTTTTATTCGGGTACCGATTGGAATTTAATATTGTTATTTTTAAAAATATATTTTTAATATTAGTATATTAAAATAATTTAAAATAAATAAAATAGCACCTTTTGAAGCCGAACGCAATAACCCTATTAATGTCTGGAAGATATATAACTTCTGTTTTTCTAATATATTTTAAAAATATATTTAATTATCAAATTAACGTTTTTTAATAATTTTTTAATGTTTTTAATATATTAATATAAAAATAATATATTTTAAAAAAATATAAAACCTTAAACAAAAGTCAATGGCAGTCTGCCGCGAATCAGGCGGCGCATAATTGCATGATATCTGAGAAACATCCAAGCCTGTACGTGATCGAATAAAATGAAAATGGTGTGTGTTGCATTGCAGACATATAATTAATTGGAAAGGCCTTCGACTGATTTATTGTGAGATTTTATTATCCAAGACCTGAGCCATACGTTACCGAAAAGCTACAATTCAATTGGTATCAGTCTCTTTTCTTTTCTTTTTAAGAGATCGTGAGCTCAAATCTTGTCTGAATAACTATATATATATATATATATAAACCGTGCGTTTAATTATCACATGTACAAACGCATTCACCTTTTTCTGTCCTTTTCTTTTACTCCTCTTTCCTGTTAAATATCTTTATATGTGATAATATCTCACAACTAAAAACATATTAAAATCTAAATAACTAAAAAAATAAATATTCAAATGGATTTGCCACCAGATTTAATGAACATTTTAGTGGTCAAGGATAGAATTGAAGCTTTTGAAAACTAAGAAAATATTCAATAAGGGAAGGAGAAAAGGCGGTCTAGGAGGAGTTGAATAATATAAAAATACAAAAATAAATTAATTTAAAAAAATACTTTTAAAACATAAAAACAAAAAAAAAAAAACTCTATACACATCCAAATTATTCAAGTGGGTTATAGTTTTCAAAAGATAAAAGAAGTTAATTATATATTTGAACTTGCCAAGCATTATTTTTACCTATCAATAATCTTATATTTGATCAAGTACCGTTTCGGAAGTAGTACGTATAATTGATTACTGTGCATGTTTAAAACTTAGAGTCCTTGCTATGTTTTAATTAATGGAGAATAATTAGCAATTAGGACAAACTATATATCAAACGAATCTTAAAAATTTATTGAAGTCTGAGATCTCTTCGAAAAGATGGACATATGTAAATCTTAACCAAGCTAGGAACTTGTTGGCGTGCGAATTATTTTTTAACCATTTTCAAGTGCTTATTGGTATTAACCTTTTATCATCTTATAAGTTTTCTTCCTACTAATCACAGATTTAAATCTTATTAATTCATTGCTTGTTTAAATTAAGAGATCTAACAAGTTTCAACATATATAAACTAATTATAATTTTAATTTTATGCAAGTTTTATATTTAAAAGATTTTTTTTTTCATGCAATAAAAATTATGATAGAAACTGAATACTGATAAAGTAGATATCAACAACATTACTAAATAAATATTGATAAAGTTTATTTAAAAGTATGGTTGTGGTTATTTTTCAAAATATTTTTTTTGAAAATATATTAAAATAATTTTTTTTATTTTTGAAAATTATTTTCAATATCAGTAAATCAAAATAAATTGAAAACACTAAAATATATTAATTTAAAATAAAAAATAAAAAAATTAAAGTTTTTAAAAACATTTTTAAAACATAAAAATAAACAAAATATTAGCTCATGAGCACCACTCAATATTAATAATAATAAAAAAATACCTAGCTCATAACCACGAGTCATGCTTAGCCACTAATCAAGGGTAGAAAATTAAGTAGCCACAAGATTTAACCAGAATCAACTTTCCACATACTATATATATGTACACATATCGACCTACACAAGATCCTCCCATGACAAACGTCTTTCTCCACACAATTCTAATTGCCTTTCTTCAAAGAAAGACCTTTTTTGGCAATCAATCATCACCTCCAAATTATCAGTTTCAGAAATGATGTCCTTGCTAGCCAACCTTTCTTTCGTACTCCTTTTCCTAGCCATCATCGCCCACCAAACTCCATGGCCTATCACTGTCCTTTTACTCTCATTATTCTCTTCCTTTGCTCTCTCTCTGAACTATTGGTTAGTCCCTGGAGGTTTTGCATGGAGAAACCATCACGACAATCAAAACCCTTCAAAGTTCCGGGGTCCAATTGGCTGGCCTGTACTAGGCACTTTACCTCAAATGGGTTCACTTGCTCATCGAAAACTAGCTAGCATGGCTAACTCGTTAGGTGCAACTAAGCTTATGGCATTTAGTCTAGGCACAACTCGTGTGATCATTAGTAGCCACCCAGACACGGCCAGAGAAATCCTATGTGCGTCTTCTTTCGCTGACCGTCCTGTAAAGGAATCAGCTCGTTTGTTAATGTTTGAGCGTGCCATTGGCTTTGCTCCATCCGGGGACTATTGGCGACACTTACGTAGAATTGCTGCAAATCATATGTTTTCCCCTAGGAAAATCTCTGGTCTAGAGCCACTTAGGCAACGTTTAGCTAATGAAATGTTGGCGGAAGTGAGTGGGGAGATGAAGGAGAGACGGGGTGTTGTGCTAAGAGGGATATTACAAAAAGGTTCATTAAGTAATGTACTGGAGAGTGTTCTTGGCAGTGATGTCCATGTGAAAAGGGAGGAGTTAGGGTTCATGGCTCAAGAAGGATTTGACTTGGTTTCAAGATTTAATTTGGAGGACTATTTTCCACTAAGATTTTTAGACTTTCATGGGGTGAAGAGAAGGTGTTATAAGCTGGCTGGCAAGGTTAATAGTGTTGTGGGTCAATTTGTGAGGGAAAGAAAAAGAGCTGGGGACTTCAGGAGTCGTAGTGACTTTCTTAGTGCTTTGTTGTCTTTGCCCGAGCAAGAGCGGTTGGACGAATCAGATATGGTTCCTCTTTTGTGGGTAAACAAGCTCTCCCTTTTCCCTCTCATTATTCTCAAAATAAATTAAACTAATCATTTGGCATTAAAAAAACTGACAAATTACTTTCCGTTCCTGAATTTTGTGTGAAAATAGTGATATTGACATTTAGCCTACTCATCTCTAAAACTATATGTTATTCCCCGGTAAATACACTTTAAATAGTACAAAAGCTGCTGTAAAATATAAATTATTGTTAATTAAGTTTGGTTTCTAAACTAATTAAAACCTCAACAAGAATATTATAAGAAATATAAATTATTTTAGACGTTCTTTTTAGCTTTTTTGTAAAGTTTTTCACTATTTTTAGAATTAAGAAACGACATGAACAATTTTTATTTTATTTTACATACAAGCACCTATTAGCAATGTAAAAGATTATTATTTTTTTATATATTTTCGTATTTAGTTTTACTATAAATCTAGTGTAGATAACAATATAATTCTTTCACGATAATTTTATAATTGAATGGAATAAAACTCATAGTTTATAATTAGATTATTATATATATATATATAATATTAAGAGGATTATTATAGATTATGATTTTGATTTTTTATGAAAAATAATTGTAATCTTGAAAGCTGGAAAAAAAACAGTTTGTTTTTGCTACCTAACACGCCCATAATTTTTTCTTAATTTTGTAATATAATAAGAAAGCAAGCACGTTCTTTCCTATAATATACGATTTTATTAAACTTTAGAGCATATATATATATATATATATTTAAAAGAAAACGAGGAGGATTTGTGCAGATATTAAACGTTGAGATATATGCTGCGTGGCTGAAATTTTACGATGTCTCGAGCGTGAGAAGTAAAATCTTTCTGAAATCTAAAATATCTTGACAGAATATCTTAAAACCCTCGCCCGTGTTTTGTCTTTTTCCTTCAACGATGTAAATGATCAGTGACGGTCGTTTTCTCACTCCTTTGATTCCCCAGTGACTCCCCACTAGCGAGGTCCTTCGCTGCACCACATCGATCCTTTTCAGTCCCCTTTATTTGATTGATTCGTAACTATTCCATATTTAAGGAATTTAAAAGGTTCCTTGTCTTTTTTTCAAGATTTGAAAACGACCATTATGATCTGACTAACTCCCAATTGGTCATTAGAAGTTGAGGCCATGCTTCCCTGTTTACCGCTGTGGATATGTCAACTTGTTAGTCTGCCGACCTCAAACATTACCCGAGTAAATTAAATCAAATAAGAGTTCATTTGATTAAATTTATTTATGGTTCTATTCCCTTAATTAAAATTTAATTGATTTTATTTTAAATTGATTTAAATTAAGTTATCCAGCCCATGAATTTCATGGATCTTGACTGGATTGTAAAAAAACATGTTTAATATCTCCCAAGCTATGATGATATTTGGTATTGTTGTTTAGCTATATTTTTTTTAAATTTCTAATCTCTTAACTTTGAGATATTATTTTTTATATTTTTTATTGTTTTGATGTATTGTTATTAAAAATAAATTTAAAAAATAAATAATATTATTTTAATATAAATAATTTTGGAAAACAACATTTTACTGCTAGAATCTTAGTCTACCTCCCTTTTTATCCACACTTCTTCGTCCATTGAATCACAGAACATTATCAATTCACTTGTGGCTCCACGTTTTCCTTTGCTTTTTACTTTTTAGGAGGCTTACTCTTAACTGCACAAATGACTATAAAATAAATATACCTAGTATTTTAATACGTGCCAAAAGTAACTCACAGCAAGAACCTTGTCGGGCAACATGCGCAGGAGATGATATTTCGAGGAACAGACACAGTTGCTATACTTCTCGAGTGGATCATGGCGAGGATGGTGTTGCACCCAGAGATCCAAGCTAAGGCCCATCAAGAGCTTGAAAAGTTCATTGGCAATCACAGGCAAGTGCAAGATTCTGACATCCCTAATCTACCCTACCTCCAAGCAATAGTCAAGGAAGTCCTACGACTGCACCCACCTGGCCCACTTCTCTCGTGGGCCCGTATTGCCATCCACGATGTGCACGTGGACAAAATGTCTATCCCCGCTGGCACAACAGCAATGGTCAACATGTGGGCCATAACACATGACCCGTCCATTTGGAAGGATCCATGGGCCTTCAATCCAGACCGGTTCATGGAAGAGGATGTGTTGATAATGGGTTCAGATTTGAGGCTTGCACCTTTTGGGTCAGGGCGCAGGGTGTGTCCAGGCAAGGCACTTGGGTTAGCCACGGTGCACCTATGGCTAGCACGGCTTTTACACGAGTACAAGTGGCTACCCGCCAAGCCCGTAGATCTTTCTGAGTGTTTGAGGCTCTCTCTCGAAATGAAAAGGCCACTGGAATGCCACGTGGTTCCATGGGGCCAATTTGCTGATTTTGATCAGAAAACTTAGTGGATGGTTGTTTTTAGGCGTATGGTATCGTGTGGAGTGGTTGTTTGTAAATTATAATAATCTACTTCCCTCCTAGATTGTGTAAAGAAGTAAGGTTGTGTGTTCGGTGTAGACATCCAGCTAAATAATATAATAAACTATTTTTAGAAAATACAAAATGTATCAGGACTAAATTGAACATATCCAAATCACAGGGACCAGAATATGAACGAGGTAAAATAACAAAAGACACTTCAAAAAGCCTTTTTTATGCTTACCCTTTTCATTATACATTACACGTAAAGCTAAAGGGCATTGTTGTTTCACCTTGAATTATGAACAGTGCATTTCTATTTTACCCTTTACAAACCAAAGAACCGATACACATACTCAGGAGTAAAAAAAGCTAATATCTTAGAGGTATTTTTCTGTATTTTTGTACAGTATAATTACCACATAGTTCCTAAAATTAAACTTGTTTTGCCTAAGGTCAGGAGCCATTTTTGGTTCCTTCACCTTGATTTTCTTACAATTATCTCATCAAAACAAAAATGTCATGGTCTTTTTATAGTTCAAGGAAAAAAAATAGCTGGCATGTTAGTAAATAAGAGTCATACTTTTTAAATGATACGTTTGATAATTTTTTATATTTATTAATAAGCTTTTGAAACTGAGATTAAAGCATCGTGCCATTCTCTATACAAATGGAATGGTATGTATTGGTATACATAATATAGAGAAACTCTAAAAATAATTCTTTTTTTTTATTTGAAAAAGATGTGATGACCTTGTAAAATTATAAAATAATTCTAAATATTTTAATTATATTAAATTTTATTGTTTTTTAATTTTATTTTAAGATTAAAATTATTTTGTAGAAAGCATTAAAAAAATTAATTTATAATAATTTTATTAGAGAGTGATGAAATTACAAAAAAAAAAAAACAAACTTGACATAACAAAAATTACTTTGGTATTTTGAAGAGGGTCTGGTGTTAAAACTAACGAAAGAAGAGAAAATAAGAGACAAGAAAGAAAATATTGGTATTTTGAAGAGGGTCTGGTGTTAAGACTAACGAAAGGAGAGAAAATAAAAAAAATAATGGACTGTCAGAGCTGTCCAGGGAGGAGTTCTTTTGATTTCTTTTAATATTTTGTTTTGTAGAGAACTGCAATATCTATTCTACTTTTTTTAAAAAAGCATCGTATTTTGCAAATCATAATTGTGCTATATTATTGGTAATTGTGAGTTACAATACACTGAAAGATGAGATAGTTTATTGTGATGCAATAAATAGAAGCATTTAATAATTTGAGCTCGTAGACTAACTTCCAGCCCGAGCTAAACTCAAATGGCAAGCTAGGCCTGAATTTCTTCTCCACGAGCCCATGGCGTGACAAAAACCAGGATCAAGCGAGGCAAGTGAGAGTCTGCGATTCAAAGTCGAAGCTGATCCGTGGACGGCTGGAGCTTTCAGGCTGCAGCGGTGCTTGAAAAGGCATCAACTCCAGTTTCAAAATTTCATAAAAGATTCTTCCCACGAGGCCTTGCAATGATTACATCAGAACGTTAATGTATTTGCAAGGTAGCCCTTTGATTTTGCAGTAATTAAAATACGGGCTGCTATTGCATGATCCGAAACTCTAACGTATCTCTGCAGTTTTTTAATTCCCATCTTCAAGTCCACCTCAAACGTGTCTTTTTCATCACATTGTCCGTATCATAAATCCAAAAGCAACAATAATCCACTCATAGACAACCAAATCAGGGAGGGAAAAACAAAATGCTACAAAATAAAATAGAACAATGAGTGTAAGAAAAGTCAATTGAACAGAGAGTACGAGTTATATACTGTCACTACATTGCATCCACAAATTAATTTTTTAAACCAGGAAGACAAGACCACAAAAAAAGAAATATACAAAGAAGGTCACCATTTTTTCCGACGAGGAGAGGATTAAAATTAAATTAAAATGCCAAAAAATGAAATTACAATTGTTTTGCTATTTTTTGAATTTTAATTTTGTTTTGAATTATTTATTTTCAATATTTATGGAAGGTTTTAATATGATAATAAAAAAATAAAATTTTAAAAATAAAAAATATTATTTTAATATATTTTTAAATAAAAAATACTTTAAAATACAATATTTATTAAACTCCCTCCCTCCACTTTTTTTTTTTCTCGCTCGTAAATAAATTTCCTAGCAACCCAAGCAATTCCTCAAACGACGCCGTGTAAAGCTAGCAAAGTCTAACCAAGAAAAAGAGCAGGATCTTTCACAATCTCAGACTAACAAATTGAAAAGCATGCGCTGCTCCGCCTGACTAAATTATAAATTAGTCCCTATTTATTAACCCCTGTCTTAAAAATAATTATTTAGTCCTTTTTTACTTTTTATTATTTTCTAATTTGTTTTTAAATATATAAATTAAAAAATAAATAGGTATTATTTGAAATATTCAATATAGATTAATATTTTTTAAAACAAAATAATATTAAATTAAATACGTTCAACATTGTTAAGTAAAGTTCTTAAGATAAGGAGGACTAATCAAGTCATTTATCTAAACTAGAGGGTCTAATGTATAATTTACCTGTTACAGTTTCCAACTCTCACCCGCTTGCACTATCTTTCGCGAGTAAGGAATCTCTCACAAACTTCAAATTATAATATTTTGTCTTTTTCACTGTTTCTGTCTTTTTCTCTATTTTTTTCTTTTAAAAAAAAAATTAAATACCTGATGAATATACGCACAAGCAGGGGGGAAAACTCGCAGCTAGGTTTGGTCTCTGACAATAATATATATACATAAAAAAAAAGTTTTTTCAATCTTTCATGGTTTCCCTCTCTTTTAAAATCCTTGGAGGGAAATAAGAACTTTTTCAAAAATTAAAATAAAAACAAAGACCCCTAGCTAAGCCAAATTTCTCTACTCTTTCACTCTTCTTTGATTCTTAAAATCTAGGGTTTTACTGGTAATTAATTTACTTCACCGGCTCTCATTCATTTCTTTAATTTGCAGCCAGAAAAATGGTGCTAGTTCATCACTTGCAATCTGTTCATGCTCGATTTTAACTTATCAGGTAAGCTTCTCTTATTACTGCTCGTTTTTAGCTCTCAACTACTTCTCTCTCTCTCTCTCTCTGTTTTTTTTTGCTATTGTTCGTGAAGTTTATGAACTTGATGTTTTGAATGGCAGAATTTTTTTTTGGGGGGTTTAATTTGTTTACTGAAGGTGTTTTGGAGTTTGGCATGCTGGAATTGGAATTTGGTGATTTTGAAGTGGAGGGGTCTAGGGCTTTGAGTTTCTGCAATTGCATGCATTTGATTCTCAATTTTAAGCTGTTTTTTGAAATGGGTTTAGGGAATTTATACTGTATGTATTGAAAATAAAAGGTGCCCACTTATTTGTAGTGTAGATTTCAAAATGTTATCTTGTTTGTATAGACTTCAGTGTATAATGAATGCAATCTTCGTCTGGTTTTTCGGAGTTTGAGATTCTAAAGTTTTAATTTTTGATTCATCTTTAACCTAAAGTTTAAAGCTAAACAGTCTGAAGCTTAGGAAAATGTATTTTTGATGGGGTTTTCTTTAATCCGTGATTTGTATTTGGATATGTTGGTTTAACATCATGCCTTTAAGCAGTCTTTCTGAATTCAAAATCCTACTTTAATCTGTTATCAGTGTAATTTTGCTGCCAAAATATGACAAAGACTATATTTTGTGTATACAAGGCTGCAATGTATCCTTGCATTTGTAGTGGGAATCTTCCACTTCACCATCAATAATCTGCTTTGTGTGTTGCATTGGAAGATATTTATTATATAGTGATAAAAACCAACTCTTTTCATGCTTTAAGAAGATCCATTTTGATCTTTCTCTTTGCTATTTTCATTTTTCACAAGACTGCGTGGTTGTAGATATTAGCGTGCATAAAGTTATAGCTGGTTGACCTTGACTTGAAAATCTAAACAGTATCTGACTGAGTCAGAGTACAGGATGCTCCGGTCAGGACTGTATCTCCAATTTTTTGTTTTTTCTGCTGGAGCTGAATAAGGTGGAATAGCTTCAAGTCTGGGACAATCTTCCTGTAGAAATGCAAACTAAGAAAAGAATTTGTGGAAGAAATGCTTCAAGAGAGCTTGCAAGTCCTATGATTTCAAGAGCTCAGAAGAAACTGTCTGAAAATGTGCAAGTCGCGGAGAAAGTTTCAGAACTAATTACATCTTCAGCTAGAAAGCAGAAATGTAATATGTTGCTACCTTTTCATTTTTCCAGTTAATGCATGCTTGCACAGAACACAGTAGGTTGACTTTTTCATGGAAATTGTAATAAAGTGTCAGATTTAGATTTTTTCTTTTGCAGCAGTGGCAAGGAGTGGGGCAGCGAGTCTCTTGCAATTAAAGACGTGCTAAAAAAGTGAAATGTTGACTACTGTTTTGAACTTAACACTCCAAATCAACAAAACACATTACTCAATACGTGACATCACCTGTGCGGTACTTATCAGTGTCAAGCAATTTGATCTGCCCAAGCAAAATGTAATTCAACTCAATGTTAGCAGATTCTAGATTGAATTTAGGTCCCTGAATTAAGCTTAATTCCCAAGTTTCTCTCATTTTTAAGTTATCATAATTTAGCATTTTAACTTGCTGTTGCTTCACCCATGACCTCTTATAACTCCTCTTACGTTTTAAGGATATTGAATTTAGTGATAAAGGATATGAATTTGTTTAAAAAGATGTAACTGTATTATTATTATTGCATAAAGGATATGAATTTGTTTAAAAAGATGTAACTGTATTATTATTATTATTGTATAATGTACTTGACCGTGCTCCTGATAGCATCAAGTTTCATCCTCATTGTATCTGCTGCAAAGTCAGGATCTGAGGAAATTCTAATATTAGGGAAATCAGCATCACACATTGTGCTATTAAGAATTAATTTTCTCATTTATTATTTTAGTAAGAACCTTCAATCTTTTTAATTGTGTTTACTCCAATCTAAAAAACTCTTTGCAGGCACCCTTCCAAAGAAAAATCAGGAGCCTATTGCAGCAACAAATTTGAATACTAGATACAACTCAGTGCATCATAAGGCTTCTGATGCTTCAACTCAATGTGATGTGGTGGATCCTGAGGTAACTGCACCAACTGTGTGTGCTACGCACCTTTCTACCCCTGCTTTAGATTCTTTCTTTTCAGGTTTGACAATGAATATGTAAAACTTGACATGCTCCTATTCTAATCAAATTTTATTGGTTGTTTTTAAATAGCTCTCAGAAGTGCATGCCAAAAGAGTGAAAAATAGCAAGAAAATAATCAACATGTCAAGCATTAAGATTCTGTCATATGATTTGCTAATTTGTATTGCAGGGCTGTAATGAAGGAGCTGCTCAATGTGTGGTTCAAGCTATATTTTCTCCTGCTTTTCACATATCTAAGATTGCTGGAGGAGAAATTCCTGATGGAGGTGAGTGACAATCAGTATTTTTGTTTTAAAGCTGATATGCATGAACACGTGTTTATTTAAGCTTCTGTTATCTTTTCCTTCTTATACAATACCTTTTTTTTTTGGCATAATATCCTGTTTAGTTGACTTCATCAAACTGTATCGGACTGGAGAGTCCCGGGTTGATATGCTGGATGCTCATCTTACACAAGAAACCTTGAAACCCTTTTTTGGAGAACACAATGAGAGCACATTATCTTCCCTCAACACAACTTGTCATAGTGTCATAGAAGTGGAGAAAAATATATCAGCCAAAAACTCATATGTGGATAACTACGGTGATCAGGTGCTCTCTACTGATGCAACTACTGTGAATTCTTGTGGTATTGCAGTTTCAAACGGAGTTGGTCTTCCTTCTGAAGTTTCATCTATATATCTTGCAATGAAGAACTCAAAACTGGAATGTGTTAATGAGCATGGTCAAGATTCTATGTCGACTGATGTTTGCATGGAGGAGGAGGATTATGAGGAGTTTGATGACTTTGACCCTTATCTATTTATAAAGAACCTGCCAGAGTTGTCATCGGTAGTCCCCACTTTTCGGCCTATGCTGCTACCTAAACAGACACGGAGTTGTCCTCCTACAACTCTTGTTTTGGACCTGGATGGTACAGAATTTTAGACTTTTATTTCATGTTAATTTTATACAAACATGTTTATTACACATGATCTTTAACTTTATTGTTTTATATTCTGTTCTCGTGATTTATGTGTCTTTATTAATGATTCAATTAATGCCAAGCTCTTCCTTTTGCTCATTTTATCATGCTGAGGTAATTGTCTCAGAATCTTTTGGTTTTTGTATCTGTGGAGGGAATGCTGCAGAGTCCTTTTGTTTGTTTGTTTTTGTAAAACATTTTTAGAGACTCTTGATGTTATTGTTTGTTTCTGATAAAAGAATGCCTTCTTACAGTATTTCATATGCAATTCTCATTTGCAAGGTGTATTAATTGCGGTGTGAATGGCTGAGCTTTCTTGAGATTATTGCATCCAGATGACTCATGAAATGCAATGTTCTGATTTCTCTGTGTACCTGCTCATCTGCTTCTTGTAATTTTGATTATGATGATGAAGTGAACATCAACTATATTTTGACTTATTGTTGGAAGGTAGGAGTTTGTTTAACCAGAAAAAAATTTGGAACCAAAGCTGCCATACTTGTTTTATGAAGCAACAGTTTTCCATTTAATATTGTGCAACTTGCATATTCAGCCATTGGCTACCTGCATCCTATTTGTTTCTGATTGTGAAAGCCTTGATTGCCATTTTTAATTTCAGAAACACTGGTGCACTCCACACTTGAACCTTGTGATGACGCGGACTTCACATTTCCTGTCAACTTTAACCTCCAGCAGCACACAGTCTTTGTTCGGTGCCGTCCTTACCTCAGAGATTTCATGGAGAGAGTTTCTAGTCTTTTTGAGATCATAATATTTACAGCTAGTCAAAGTATCTATGCAGAACAGCTTCTAAATGTGCTTGATCCAAAGAGGAGGATATTTCGACATCGTGTTTTCCGTGAATCCTGTGTTTTTGTCGAGGGTAACTACCTCAAGGATTTGTCAGTTCTTGGTCGTGATTTGGCCCGTGTTATTATAATTGACAACTCTCCCCAGGTACTGTTGCAGAATTCTTCTCTTTCAGTGCTTTCTGATTTACACGGCTTGAATCATAATTTGATTGGTCTTTTAGAGAGACTGCTTCCTTTTACTCGGTATTTGCCTTTTTCAGTAATGTTTTTGGGAGTGTGGGGTGGGGTTGTTGGGGACATCTGGCATTATATTTTGTCCATGGCATAAAATTGATAAAAGCTATCTTCTTAATATGAAAACCATTACTATTTTGTTGCTGATTTGCCTAAACACTAGAATTTTTGGAAGATGTTGCCCTGTTTAATCAGTAACACTCTGAATTGAAATAACCATTCTTTGCAATGGCAGAAAGCCATTGTATGAGATTTCTGTTTTCTTTCTTCATTGTATCCAAATCATTAGATATTGGTGTTAGCTGTCTTTAGAAACCATGGATACTTACCAAGATAAAAACAATTGCTTGACTAATCGGTTGAAGGGAAAAAGGTGAGGAAGAGAATTGAGGCAGGGTTAAGGAGTGGAATGGCTAGAGGCTTTTAGGAGGGGTCAGGTTTCTATTTGTGAGACTTGTTAGAGCTCAAATTGTTGACTAGGTCGATGGTTTTCATTTCAGGCATTTGGCTTCCAGGTAGACAATGGTATACCAATTGAGAGCTGGTTTGATGATCGTGCAGATAAAGAATTGCTTTCACTACTTCCATTTTTGGAGAGCTTGGTTGGGGTCGAAGATGTTAGGCCAGTGATTGCAAAGAAATACAATCTTCGGCGGAAAATTGCTTCAGCTGCTTACCCTCCATTGAATTTAAGTAGAGATCCTTTTTGAAAGGTAGCTTCAAGTAGAGACGAGATCCTTCTGAAATATTCGAGTTGGGATGCAATTATAGGATTAAAATGTCAAGGAAATCACGTTCTCTTTCGTGGAGAATGTCTTTGCAACGGTGAGATTTGAAATTGAAGTGCGATTCTAACAAGAAAGAGGGAGGTAGGTGTTTATGGATTTAATTGTGTGAGAGTCGGAAACTGTTCATGGTAGGAACCTGGAGCGTGAAAGTGCACCACAGGTAAATACTTGAAAATAAGAAGCTTCATAGACAGTTTAATATGTCAACCCGGTTATGAGTTCGAAACTAATTGAATTTTTTAGGTTATTTATACTATACTAGATTATGGGAGCATCTAGAAGGGTGTGAAAAACCCATGGCAATTCTATCTTATTATTTATATTGAAGCAAAAATTTTCCTTTCTGCTCTTCTATGTTGAATTGTTAGACGTTATGTAATAATTTTTTTTAAAGTATTTTTTATTGTAAAATATATTTAAATAATAAACTTCTTTATTTATTAAAATTTATTAAAAAAATATTTTAAATAAAAAACAATTTTTTTAGAAGTATAAGTTAACTAGTGTTCTGAAATACCATCAATTCGAGCGTGTTTAGGAGTGGTTGGGGTTAATTTGTAAAATGCTTTTCATTTATAAAAGTATATTAATAATATTTTTTATTTTTTAAAAAAATATTTTTAAGATTATTATATTAAAATATTTAAAAATATAAAAAATATATTAATTTAAAAAAATTAAATTTTTTTAAAATATTTTTCAAACGCTATGCTAAAAAATGCAAGGATAACACGTGTAGATCTAGAAATAATTAAAATTTGCTTTGAAAAATTTCACTCTTTCATCCATGGCAGGGGCGAACATCTGTTGATTGGATTCTACTTGGATATTGAAAATTTAAAAAAAAATCAGGAATGTACTTTTTAATTTTGAATTGAACTGAATTGCAGTACCAGTAGTTCAAGGATTCAGTTTTTATTTAAAAATATCGAATTAGTATAATCAACAGACTTTGATATAGTAGAATCTGAGTGTCTGGCTTTTTTATTTTTTATGTAAAAAAATTGATTTGGTTTGGTTTAATAAATTTAATTTTTTAAAATTCGAAAATTGAAACGAAGAAAATTGGATTTGTTTTAAGTTTTTTTAATCAATTTTTTCTTCAGTTTAACATCTTAAATAGATTTTTTTCAGCCAATCAGAGTATTTAGTTATCCTGATCGCCCATATTTTCCCATCGTCATCCCCTTTGACAAATGAGAATTCACTGCATTGAACAAGGACTCCATTGTATGAAGTAGACAAAAGCTGTCTTCACAGCAAGGACTCCATTGGTGTCTACTCTGTAGTTTATTGGTTAATTTTGCACTAGAATTTTTGGGTTGGGATGTTATTCATGCTTCACTGCTGTAGCAGTGCTCACTGATGACATGCTGAGAAAAGTCCTCCCGGAAACAAAAGCCTTGGGATCTGAGTAGCTTCACCTTATTTCATGGCAATGTCACATTTAGGATTTGTGTTTAGCTGCCAACAGACAAGGCAATTGCTAGATTTACCTTGTGGCTTTGTGCGACTTGCTTAGTGTTAAGAAATTCTTTCTATTTGTGATTTCAATCCATGAAAAGGTCCCTGTTTTTCTTCAGAAGGCATTTTGGCTGCCAACAAGACAATAATGCTATAGAATTGAGAGTTGATTGGATGTTCGCTCAGATCAAGAGCTACCTACTTCCATTTTGGCAGAGCTGGGCTGCAGCTGGTGTGAGGTTGCTGATTGCAAAGAAACACAATCTAACCGAGGAAATTGTTGCTGCTGTGTGCATCAACTGGGTTCAATTGAAGAACATCCTTTTGAAAGGTAGCCTTAAGCTGGTCAGGAACAGATTCTTTTGTCAAGCATGTATTTGCAAACCTGATATTTGAAACTGAAGTGCGGTTCCAACCAGAAAGAGGGAGGGAGGTTACCACGGGGTTGATCGTGTGAAGAAGCTGAAACTTTTCATACAAGGAAGCTGGAGAGTGAAATTGCACTACAGCTAATGCGGATGACAAGAATGTAACATAAATCTATCGGAAATAGACAAATTCATCTGTTTGAGAATTATGATCTTTGTTTCATCATAAATTTTACTCCCAACGATTTTACAATTGAAATGTGACGAGTGATGGTACTGCTTGCATCAGCCTTCAATTGAAAGATTTTCATTCTGTCTGGAAATAGAGGCATCATGAATATTAATATTTTTTTCACATTAATTTGCCTACCATTTTTAAATATTAATCTGATATATTTTAAAGCAAAAAATATTTTAAAAAGTAATTTTTATTAAACTAGAAAACAACATTACACGGAGAAATTAGTGGCAACTAAGAGACGACTCTAATCCCTAAACTCGTCAGGAAATTGACTGCATTAATCACCAGCTGCTCAACCACACATCCTTTTCAACATTCAAACCAAATTATTTGGTAGTTAGCTGTTACTATGCTTGCTTGAGATAAAATTGCTTCAGATGAGGTCTCCCCTCTATTCCTCCATGACCTGGACTTCATCCAACACTGAAAAATGACTTCCTTGATAGAAACCTCTTGATCGTTAGCTTTATCACCAAGTATTACAGTTAATAATATCTTACATAAATTGTCAATATGGTTAAATTATCCAGGTGAAATTTGAGATGAAAGCGATATTGAAGAAGGATACCTTTCATTTACTAACCTAATCATGGGATTAGAAACTATATAAGAATTGACATTAGAAATTAGGTCTTAATTTACGAGTGGTGACCTAAAAATATGCCTAAAGCAAGTCATTACTTTGTGGTTTTACAATCTGTTACATCAATATCGCTTGGCATTGCATTTCGAAGCAGATAGCTAAATGAAAGCTCCATTAGTTTGTTGCTGAAAATGGAAGTCTGCTATACCGAAGACTACAACTGCATGGGACTAATCTGGACAATGCCATGCCAAATAGAGTTGGGATTTTCGTATTATTATTTGGTAGGAAGGAAGGACAGGTTTTTACTTCAAATGAAAGGAGACCAAGGAAATTGGCTTTGACTGTACTCAAGAGTTGTCAATAAACTGAAAATGTCTGCATATATTATTCATGAAGCTTGTTCTAGTTTACTTCTCAATAAAAAAACTATACAATTTCTATCACCTAATCACCAGTTAAGCCCTTCCCTTTACTATTTTTGATGAGCAACCAACACTTTTCCTTGAACAATCTCTCTATATATACTGGATTCCAAGATTTTATGAACATATAGTCCAAGTGTCTTGACAGAAAAAAAAACAATTTTACGTTCAAGCATTGGAGCTTGTAGCCTTGTCTGAAAGAAGAAACAGATAAAATGGGCATTTCTTTTCTTCCATCTCCAGCTTTTTTGGGACTTCTTCTCTTCTCATTCGTCACTTTTTCTCTCCATCCTAAGTCTGCAGTTGCCATTACTAGGCACTACAAACTTGATGTATGCGTAACATGTCATTAGCTTTGTTACCTAAACTTATCAAGATAATATTGTCACACACATTACTTTGCTTTCACATTTTTATCCAAAAAAGAACATTATTTCGAATTTTCTCCATCCGTTTTTCTTAGACAAGTTTTCTACTTCATTGCAGGTCATGTTGCAGAATGTGACACGCCTTTGTCACACCAAGAGCATGGTGACAGTCAATGGGAAATTCCCAGGGCCTCGCATTGTTGCTAGGGAGGGTGACAGACTTCTTATTAAAGTGGTTAACCATGTCCAAAACAATATCTCTATTCACTGGTATAATAGGCATTTTCAGTTTCATTTTTTGTAATGTACCTGATATCGCGAAAACGTGGTCTGAATTTCCATCTATATTTTCATTGATAACAGGCATGGAATTCGACAGCTTCGAAGTGGATGGGCTGACGGACCAGCATATATAACTCAGTGCCCTATACAAACTGGACAAAGCTATGTTTATAACTACACCATTGTAGGACAAAGAGGCACTCTTTGGTGGCATGCCCATATATCATGGTTAAGATCAACTCTCCATGGTCCCTTGATCATTCTTCCCAAACTCGGCACTCCTTATCCATTTGTCAAACCTTACAAGGAAGTTCCCGTCATCTTTGGTAATGAGCTATTTACGCAAAGCTACTCTTAAGAACTAAATGGAATTTACAATTATTCTTTCCTGTTGAGGTCGTCTGCATTTGCCAATACAAGTAACAAGGTTGATTACTTAATTTGCAGGAGAGTGGTTCAATGCAGATCCAGAGGCAATCATTAGCCAGGCATTGCAAACAGGTGGAGGGCCAAATGTCTCTGATGCCTACACTATTAATGGACTCCCAGGGCCATTATATAACTGCTCTGACAAAGGTACAATATGTTAGCAAATTAGGCCTTCTACCACAATACAGAGTCTCTCTCTCTCTCTCTCTCATTTACGTTGTGTAAATGATACTTGGCAGATACTTTCAAGCTAAGGGTAAAGCCCGGAAAGACTTACCTTCTTCGCCTGATCAATGCTGCACTCAACGACGAGCTTTTCTTCAGCATAGCAAACCATACATTCACAGTTGTGGAAGCTGATGCTGTGTATGTGAAACCATTTGATACCAAGACGCTTCTCATTGCCCCTGGACAAACCACAAATGTACTTCTCAAGACCAAACCCCACCGCCCAAATGCCAAATTTTTCATGACTGCTAGACCTTACGTGACTGGTCAAGGAACTTTTGATAATACAACTATTGCTGGCATTTTAGAATATAAAGAATCGCATAAAACCATTCAATCAAGCCACTCTACTAAAAAACTACCGCTTTTTAAACCAAATCTACCACCTCTAAACGATACTTCATTTGCAACAAACTTCACTAGAAAACTCCGCAGCCTAGCCAATGCACAATTCCCTGCCAATGTGCCTCAAAAGATTGACAGACAATTTTTCTTCACAGTAGGCCTTGGAACACACTCATGCCCCCAAAACCAAACCTGCCAGGGACCCAATGGAACAATGTTTGCAGCTTCAGTTAATAACGTGTCATTTGCAATGCCAACCACGGCTCTTCTCCAAGCCCACCATTTTGGTCAATCAAAGGGTGTCTATACTCCTGATTTTCCAATCAACCCACTTACTCCTTTTAATTATACTGGAAATCCGCCAAACAATACCATAGTGAGCAATGGAACAAAGCTAGTCGTGCTTCCTTTCAATACCACTGTGGAGCTCATTATGCAGGACACTAGCATACTTGGTGCAGAGAGCCACCCTCTTCACTTGCATGGCTTCAATTTCTTTGTTGTTGGTCAAGGTTTTGGGAACTTCGATCCAAATAAGGACCCCGCAAATTTCAATCTTGTCGACCCCATTGAAAGGAATACTGTTGGTGTGCCCTCTGGTGGGTGGGTTGCTATACGATTTCTAGCAGACAATCCAGGTTGGTAATTAGTAATTACTGCAAGTAATGCAAATTAAAGGGTCCTAGATTACGCAGGAAAATAAACCTATGTAAATAGTATTATGTTTCTGCTAACCTCTTTAATTTCTTATGATTTTTTCTTGCGTGTCCGCAGGTGTATGGTTCATGCATTGCCATCTAGAAGTGCACACAAGCTGGGGTTTGAAGATGGCTTGGATTGTCTTGGATGGAAAGCTTCCCAATCAGAAACTGCTTCCTCCACCTGCTGATCTTCCCAGGTGTTGACATGCAAGCTTCTTCTTAACGACACAGAGAGCAGAAACTGCCCAGAAGCTCTTCTTTTTTTCTTTGGGTTCTTTCCTACTATTTTTTATGTAATCTAGCTTTGTTCCTCGGCTCATTTTCAGCTTTTGTCCTATGAGCATTTATCTTCAGAGATCATTGATTACCCATGTTGGAATTGAGGAAAAGAAACAAATGTACAATTTTTTTCCCCAACGAGCTTGCAAGAAAACATTTTGCTATTATTTACATTTGTTTTCAAGATTGAGCTAGCAGTACAAGGACTCCAATTGCATAGCAGTCTCGCAAACAAGGATGGATAATTACAAATAGAAATGACTGAATATAGTAAAATAAAACCATCACCCTGCTCATTGTCATATATTATAAAAAGAGAGTCAAGATTTCCAAGAGGAATTGAAAGTTGCAGAAACTGCATCCTGTCCTTGCTGTCTAGTGAAGCTTGAAACTGGCAAAGCAGCAATTGAATATGAGATGGGTTTGCAAGAAATCCGTGGAGTCATGAACATGTAGATGCCTAGAGGGTGTTATCTGTTTCAGTGAAGTACAATGTGGAAAGAAAGGTTTGATCATTGTAGCCATGGAAACTAAGCTATAGCTTGAAGGTATTGATTCAAAACTTGCCCTGTTTTTTTTTTTTTTTTTTTCAAGTTAAAGGTGTTCAAAATATTGAAGTAACTTTTCCCATTGAACGTCTATGAATATTGATTTCACATGTTTCATTAAACATGGCTTCTAGTTCTTTTGCTGGCACGCATCATTACAAAGTGCCTATGAGACTTCATTTGCCTGTAGCTTATGAAAGTTCATGCTGTTGTACAGCTTATCCTGCTGATTATGGCGTCTGGTAATCGTTAGCTACTTAGCTGTACTGAAGTATGTTACAAGCTTGTAACATATAAATAAAGGAGAGAGAAAACTCTCAAAAGGTTTCCACCTGTTTTTTCATCATCAAGGGCCACAGGGATTTCAAGATGACCGAAGTGACTCAAATCAGTGAAACAACAAGAGGCTAAAATTCTTCCACACCGGTAACTACCGTAGAGAATCTACTCCACAATTTAGAAAGCCAAGAAACCAAACCCAGAATGAAAATGGATTGGCCAATCATAACCCCAGTATCCTGGCTTCAGGTGGTGTTACTTCCACACCATTACCAATAGGTTGAAATTTACCACAAAGTCTGAACGGGAAGACAGTGCTCTAAAGGTCTTTTAATCTTTATGTTCAAGATTTTCTGGTAATGAGGATACAATGAAAAGGAAAGAAACAAGACTACTGTAGGCAGTATTTTCAGGGCATCTCAGAAGATTAATTGCTTAAATTTTATTCCATGAGAACGAAACAACACTTGGTGACAGAAGACACTTGGATGATAGGAAAAAAACGAGATGCTTGACAATTAGACATGCACCAAAACAAGATGCAGATAAACTTGTCACCAGACCTCTGGACGCAGCTCGCCACTTGCTGGGGGCATCCATCTCCCAGAATTATAGACACTTTCACCAACTTTCCAACCAGGAACATCCTTCATTACTTCTGCCTCGTATTCAAGATATTTCTTCCACTCCTTGACGAATCTAAATAAAGGAAAATAGGAAGAAAGGAAAGACATGGATATTTTATAAATAAGAGGTGGGAAACACATTAGGAAGTGATGAAGGAAAAGAGCTGTTTCCTACCTTTCATCTTCTTCAGCTTGAAGCAGAGGCAGGATCGCCCTGCGTGCAGCATACTTCTCTTCCTTAAGTGCCCTGCAGAGTGAAAATGATTTAAGAACAAGTTCACAATTGCTAAAATGGCCTAAAAAGGAACTTGGAGGCTTTGCAGCATAGCTATATCACCGATCACTACATACAAGGCTAAAGAGCACACAGGTGCTTGAACTACTAAAAAAAAATATAGAGTACAAATTCATGGTGATTAAAACTTTTTTTATACAGCATACATTAATCAGGGTTTCTTACAAGAGGTGGGCAGTCATATATGCACCTTCAAGGTCGAGTACACAACTAATCCAGCCTCTTGACATGTCCTTGGCTCAAATTGAGATTTAAACTTGTACATGGGCAAATATGCATGACGTGCACTGACTTTATGCTTTTACTTTAGAACTGGAAGCATGGAATATATATTGCATTCAAAACGATGCTTACTTTCTATATTTGTCTTTCAAGATGCCTCAACATCCTACTCCTCATGTGAGACTATCCAGATGTATATATCCAACAAGGAAATAAACATTGACATGGGTATTGACCCCTCGGATAAGATGCACCATAAGCCATAATCTTCTGAAATAACGTTCTTGTATAGAAATCAGGCTACAACAACTAAAATGACAACTTTAAGGAATGTCAAGAAATCACAAAGGTGGTTTCCAAAAACAGGAATTTTTTCTACACCTTGAGAAGGAGAACACAAGGAGGCCAAGTGCATAAGATTTCAAAATTCTAGTCTGCCCAGGTTGATTCTCATCAAAGAACAAAATATAATCTGCAGGTGATGCGTCCATTGCAGCCACATTCTGAATACAAACAGTTTCAAAAGGAAAGTAAATATAACAACGAAAAACCTTACTCTAAGCATTCATCTAAGATCATTTTTATGTTCAAACTGTTTACTTGGATTTTGGAGGCTTTGACAGCCATAAGTAACACACTAGCTCTTTCACAGGAATAATCTTTCACTTTCCCACCAGTACCAGAGACGACAACTCCAAACAACTTACTCAAAACATGGTGAATCAGTGTCTCCTCATTGAAACTGAAAGTTTTTCCTTTCACTGTCATTCACAAACCTCAATTTACTTTTAGGTCAGGTGTGTTCAAGATTGAGTTTCCAAAAGCAAGGTCTAAATGCTTTGAGGTTTCAGAACCACGGTTTCTGGAAATGTCACTAAACATGCACAAACCTGCTTTTTTTGACACAAAACCTACCTTTTGCCAACTTAACCAATCCCAGACATGTTCTCTCCCAAGTCAAAATAATAACCATTTTCATTATGTTATATTAATTATGCAAAATTGCTAATTCCATGGAAAACATTAGCAAGCAAAGACCACAAATCACCAAAACATTTAAATTATACTTAACTCACCTTCTCAAAAATCAAAGATAACACGTCTCCCACACCATGTAGTTGAATGAACAAAATCAAATTTATCACGGCAATTCACTTCTATAGAGCATTTTGATTGGAAAGGTTGTGGTTTTTGTACTTTTCTATGCTTTCAGTGCAGATTTTGTAAAAGTGTATGTGAGGGGGGAGAATCTACTCTCAATTCTTTTAAGGATTTTGGGTTGAAAGTAAAAGCTATACATTTGTAGCATACTAAAGAGCATTTTTCCAGTGAAGGTAGATACAAATATAATTAATTAACTTGGAAGTTCCTTGGTGCCTCTCGGTGCTTATAATAACCGATTTCTATTCTTTACCCATCAGAAACTCGGTCACAACCCACCTAGAATCTGAAATTTTCTAATATCCATTTGAGAAATAAACAAAATTCATCTACAAGAAACCATGTCCGCTCACAAGGCTTCATAATTTCTACCTGTCACCCTTGAAAACACAAAAAAAAAAAAAATTATGGCTACCACCCAACACCACAATCAAAATAGGAAAATTCTAACAAAATTCCAATCTCATAATGCTAACACTATGATGAACCGCCATAATCAGCACATTGTAGTGCTAATTTCACAATCCAAACAAATCCAGATGCCAAGTATTGTCACAAACAGAACCGTTAATTTTGATAATTTTGAAGTGCCAAGTAAAGAGTTCCTCACAATCTTCAATCTAATCATCCAATCCAGAACACACAAAAAAAATCCAAATCCTTCAGATTCATAACTTTAATTCAAAATCAAACAAACCCCGGATACCAAAACCAGTCGAAAACCACAAAAAAATCGAAAATTGAAAAAAAAACAGTTTTTACCTGCGGATCTTGTTGCCCTTGCCGACTTGGTACATGCCATATGAAAAGGCACCAAAAGCAGCGAGAAAGATGGCCATAGCACTAGGACCTTTGCTGGGGATCCTACGAGCGAATCGGACAGGAGCAAAACCACCAGGAGGAGGGCCGTCTTGAAGAACAGGCATGTCCTTCACGCTTGCCATCCCTGGCTTGTTTCTTATCACTGCCTCCGTCATTTTCTCTTGATGTTGCTCTTTGTTATCTCTGTGTGGTTTTTTTAGTGAGATTGGTTTGTTTTGAGGAAAGTGAAGACCGAAAGATGAACAGTAGGGAGAGCTTGGGAGTAAAAAATGCGATGGTGTGTAGAGGGTTACACACGTGCGTGGTCAGTCGTTGCTTGCCATCCCTGCCTTGTTTCTAGTCAAGTGCCTTTTTCAACTAGCCGTTCGATTATTAACAAGATGGCATGACTGCACACCGCCATGAATTTATAAAATAAATATATTTAATAGTATTATAATTATAAATTAGTATTAAATAAATAATAAAAATTAAAAATATAACAGAATTAATATTTTATGAAAAAAATTATATTAATTATTAAATATTTAAAAACTGAATAGGATAATTTATATTATTTTTTTAGAGAAGATACAGTATCTTTACTATATGTTTTAGTTCACTATATGTTATTAATAGCAAAAAAACATTACAATGCTAAATTCTTTATAAATTTAATATAAATAATCAAAAAATATAATTTTGTGAGGAAAAAAACCTACGAGGAAAAATATTGTAACAATTGATAATGTTTTGTGAGAAAAACTATATTATTTTCTCCAATAAAATCAACAAGGAAAATTTTAGAAAAAATCATAAAAAAATCATTTAGAGAAATATGGTAGCAATTCTCAGTATTTTGTGAGAAAATTTACAATATTTTTCTCATATGATTTATTTTTATTGTAATTATAATTCTTAACCAACTCAATATTAAAAAAAATCGACAAAGATAATTTTGAAAAAAATCATAAAAAAATTATATGGAAAAACACTACAACAATTTACAGTGTTTTAAAGAGAAAAAAATTACAAAACAAAATTCTCAATAAATTCAATATTAAAAAAATAAAATTGACAGAGACAATTTGAAAAATAGAAAAAAATATTTTGAAAACACTGTAACAATTCATGGTGTTTTGTGATGACAACTACATACTTCCCTACATGATTTAATTTTATTTGTAATGACTTATAATTGTAATTTTCAACCAGCTTGATATTAAAAAAATAAAATTAACAAAGATAATTTTAAAAAAATCATAAGAAAAAAAACATGTTGAGAGATACTCTAATAATTCATAGTGTTTTACGAAGAAATCTACAATACTTTCCCCACATTATTAAACTTTGTCACAAAATTAAATTCTAACCAGTTTAATATTAAAAAAATAAAATCAACACAAATAATTTTATAAAAAAATATTACAAGAAAAGAAAACACAAAAGAAACTTGAAAAAAATTATGTACAAAAAAACACTATGATAATTCACAATAATTTACAAGAAAAATTACATTGTTTTTCTCACATATTATAACTGTAATTTTTAACTAACTTAATATTAAAAAATAAAATTAAAAAAAATAATTTCAGAGAAAACTATAAAAAAAAACCATGTGGAGAAACACTGTAGCAATCAAACAATATTTTTAAAAAATTACAAAATTAAATTCTTAATCAACTCAATATTAAAAAAATAAAATCAACAAATATAATTTTAAAAAATAAATAAATAAAATAGAAAAATCACGTGGAAAACACACTGTAACAATATATAGTATTTTAAAGAAAAAATTATAATTTTTTTTTAATCAACTAAATATTAAAAAAGATTGACAAAGATAATTTTTTTTTTTTTTTTTAAAAAAAGTAATTTTTTGAAAAAAGGAAAAAACACAAAAAAGGAGGAAAGTTGGGAAAAAAAGGTGAAAAAAACAAAAATATATATATATAAAAAAGAAGGAATGCATTATGGATTACTAATTTGTAATCCACGGTATATTGAGTAGTATTGGGTATGGGTGGACAATTAATTCTCTACACCCTTTAACTTATTATTTAATTTATTACCATAATGTTTTTACATTACTTCTATTTTATTTTAATATATTTTTAAATAAAAATTTATCTTGCAAAAGAAAAATATATAAAAACATGACATAACTAAATAAACAAACAAATATCAAGTTTTGTTAAATAATATCATATTAAAAAGAGAATATGACATTTAGATCTTGAAATGTTTGAAAAATAAAACATTAAATTGTTAATAGTTAATAATATTACAGGTACAATAGAAGCTTTTTTTTTAAAAAATAAAAAATTATAGATGTACAGAAAACCAATGTGTTCTTGTTTTTGTTGTTCAATGAATCAATAAAAAAAATCTGAAATTTGTACTCTATAGATTATATAAATAAAAAAAATATGTTCATGTGGTGTGTGATGTACGTTAGAAAATGAAAAAAATTCTTCTATAGTGATGGTTGAAAAAAAAAAACAATCATGATGCTATAAAAAGAAAAGTTCCTGTGGTTTGTAAAAAATTAAAAAAAGTTATATAAAAATTTTATTGAATTTTTTATACGGGAAATACAACATTCGGTATTAAATCAGAAAATAAAAAATAATATACAAAATATTGTGTAATAAGAAAAAAAAGTTATATAAAAGACACATACTGGAAAAAGTAAACAAAAATTAAATAGAAAACAAGTATTCAAGAGTTTATATTAAAAGACTATGAAATAAATAAATGTGTAATGGTCATTTGAATAATTTTGAATAATTTAAAGATATTATAATCGAAGAGTATTATAATCAATAAAATATTTTTAGAATATTTTTTATACATAGTAATTGATTTGTCATTAATAAAATAATTACATTAATGTTGTTATAAATAATAAAGGAATTGCAATTTACAAATTTCTGGAACTGCAACCATTGTTGTGGCATAAAATATATAGTGGTGGGAATGAAACCAAATATATTGATATCTTGATTTAATTTTTTTTATTATTATTAAGAGGATTTTTAGCCAGTTTCATATTAATTTGGATTAAATTTCTTTAAATGATTTTAAAGATACATCTTTTTTTAGATGCTATCTCTAAAATTCAAGTCAAGAAATCGAAAAAGATAGCAAACATTTTTTATTATTAAATTTATCCATATTAGGATTTTTCATGATGTTTTATTACAATTAATGATCCACACTTATATATTACATATATATTAACTTCAACTAAACACTTTGAAATCTAACCATTCGCAGAGCAACTTGTTTCCTTTTCCTTTCCTTTTTTTTTTTAACTGAAAAGTCGCTTTCCATTCAAATTCATCCATATTTAGACTAATGCATATGTGTGTGTCTATATATATATATATATATATATATTAAATTTTTTCTTTAAATATCTTAAATGATAAGATGAGAAAGACATTTGTATGGTAATACTTTATAAGCGTGCGATAAACATTGTTATTTATTTAATAATATAGTTGTGGTTTAATTTTGAAGTATTTTTATTTAAAAATATATTAAAATATTTTTTTTAAAAAAATATTTTTAATATTATCATATTAAAATAATTTAAAAAAATTAATTTAAAACAAAAAAATTAATTTTTTTTAAAAATATTTTTAACGCAAAAACAAACAGAATTAACTATATATATTGAATTTTTTTTCTTTTCATTATTTACATGACAAAAGTAAAATTTAAACTCAAGACCTCTCCCTTCTTTTAGGACTATTTTATATATGTTTTGGCTCTCTTTAGGACTAGCACCAGAGGATTTTAAAGAATAACCAGCATGCCCAAATGTTATTTCTTATATGTATCAAAAAAGGTATTTTCCCAGTAAAAGAAAGAAAGAAAAAGATAACGCAAGTAAAGTGTGTCCCGAGAATCATAACAAAATTTAAAATATTTCATTTTCATTTGAAAAAAAATCTCTCAAAAACACAACCATGATGAAGAAAATGTTACATATATTTATTTATTTATTTATTATTCGTGGATATATAGTGATGATGAGTGTAAATTCTTGCACATATTAGGCTCTCTAATATGTATTCTAATAAGTTTTGCTCTTTTAAAAGATATTTATTAAGAAAAGAGTTTTTTTTGTTCTTTTACTTATAAGTGACTAAAATTATCATCTTCAAAAAATATTATTTTACTAGAATCAGATGATGATTTTTGTCATTTCAAAATGTATCATCCTGGGGGGATGTGTATTTTATAGTTATAAGTGCCTAAGATTCTTGTCTATTGGTCAATATGGGATAGTGATATTACCATAGATCCCAAAGAAGAAAATATGGTAGCTGCACATGACTGACATTCTTACATACGACTCCAATAATGATATGTGTTTGCATCCCAACATGGTAGATCTCTCAATAGAAATTATCCCATATAATGAGTTTTATTCTTTTAAAAAGTTTTTTTTTTAGAGAAAGGTATTTTTTGTGCTTATAAACAATTAAAATTCTTGTTTTCTAATTAATATGGAATAATGATATCATAACATAGGACGGAGCTTATTGTCATGACCCTTCCTAAATTTTTAAATTGAAATTTCATTCTTATATTTAAAGATATTTCATTTAGGTCCCTAATAAAATTTTGTTTATTACACTTGTGACCCCAATTCTTTCACTTCACTTTTATTTTTGCCCTTTTATTTTTCTCACTTAGACTCACTAGTGTAGGG
>NW_011500094.1:169881-170660 GCF_000495115.2 Populus euphratica
TGTAGGGAACTTGTGTTCGAATCTCAATCGGGTGGATATGAAAAAATATTTAGCCAAAAACAAGCTGGGTCCAACCAACGGTAAACCTCGTTTAATAATTAACCGTGAAAACTCAAACTCACAAGAGCACAAAACCCTAAACCCTACCAATAACTAGAAGCTGCCGTGCTGCTTCTAGAGCCTTCTCTCCCTCTTACAAAAAGCACAAGCTCTCACCTCGCCCAGTTTCCTGCTCGTGCCCTGTCTTTATCATTTCGACAATACTTCCCCAATAATCCTTCAAAAGTTTCTCTCTGTTTCTTCTCTCGTGTAAGTTTTATTAACACTACTATGCACCGCTTCACCTCGAGCCTCGCTTCTAAAGCTCGGTACTTTCCTCTTTCTCCTTCATTATTTACATCTGGGTTTTTGTTATTTTCTTCGCTTTCTAATTGTTTGCTGAGAAAATGCACAAATAAAAAAAATGGAAGATCGTAACTCGATGGATATTCTTGATCACAGAGTAGTTCATTAGCTAAGTGGAGCTAAAACTGATCCATCAAGAACTTTGTTTGAAATTGGATTTTATTTTCTTTCACATCGTAAACAACCTAATAAAGATTCAATTTTGTGATTTCTCTCGCTTCATAATGATGGGTTTTGCCTTTTGTGGGTTTCACAGGATTGTTAGGAGCAAAACCAATCAGGTTAGTGCTGTTGCTTTTATCGGTTTGGTGTCTAGTTTTTTACATCATGTTCGATCTGATTCCGGCTGTCCTGCTGAAATTCTTAAGACTTTC
>NW_011500094.1:170672-177719 GCF_000495115.2 Populus euphratica
TGACCTGCTGAAATTCTAATGACTTTCTCTCTCAAAATTAATTCGTTTGCGTGTTTTTGTCAGATTGGAAGTAGGTTGAGTTGGAGCAGAAACTATGCTGCCAAAGACATAAGATTCGGTGTGGAGGCTCGTTCTGGGATGCTCAAGGGTGTTGAAGAGCTAGCTGATGCTGTCAAAGTCACCATGGGCCCTAAGGTACTGACACCAACTGCCTGTTTGATCATGTTTTACTGATGTTTGATGCCCTTGAATACAATCTTAAGAGTTTCATTTTTTGGTCCAATAAAGTACAGTGAGATTTTAATTTTGTAGCAGACTGGTTTTATTAGACTTTTTCATAAATTGAAACTATATATAGTCTTCAATGGTAACACTGCAACGGGAAATATGTTTTTTCTTGGCAGAAACTAGTGTTGCGGAAGCTTAATAGATCAACAATAGGGCTTGTCCAAATGCTTTATTCTTTGGATTTTCCAAGATAAATGTGGATGTTTCTTTTCCTCTTGCAACATCTTATCGAGGATGATGAATCATTAATGCATTTGAGTTTCTTTGGTGGACCTTAGTTATTTTTTGCCAAACTTTGTCTCAGATATGATAAAATGAGCAAGTTGATTAATAAATAATGCATGTTATTCTTGGTAATTTGTGGTTTGCAGGGTCGCAATGTGGTTATTGAACAAAGCTTTGGTGCCCCTAAAGTGACAAAAGATGGCGTGACTGTTGCTAAAAGCATTGAATTCAAGGATAAAGTCAAGAATGTTGGTGCTAGCCTGGTGAAGCAGGTTGCAAATGCCACCAACGACACTGCAGGCGATGGTAAGGTTTCTTCCCCTTAACAGTTGTTATCTAAATATTTTGACCATCTAGGATTTAGATTGGTGCTGTAGCATTTGGTCATTAGTTTAGGATTTTATGCTACAGGTTCTAAATCTAGTGTTTATTTATTTATTTTCATATTTTACTGCATAGTTTTACTTCTTTGTTGGTTCTGTCTCACTGGGCAATGAGAGCTTTTTGAATGTGTTTGCAGGGACCACTTGTGCTACGGTTCTCACTCAAGCAATATTTACTGAAGGATGCAAATCAGTTGCTGCTGGAATGAATGCAATGGACCTAAGACGTGGTATCAGCATGGCAGTTGAATCAGTTGTTACCAATTTGAAGAGCAGAGCAAGAATGATCAGCACATCTGAAGAAATTGCACAAGTTGGTACAATATCAGCAAATGGGGAGAGGGAAATTGGTGAATTGATAGCAAAGGCCATGGAGAAGGTTGGCAAAGAGGGAGTTATAACAATTCAAGTAAGTTGAGCATTGTCTTGATACATTTTTTTCTGTGTTCTGTTGTTGATACTTTTCTCCATAGTCTCTTGCTATTCTTCAAGTGTCTTGGTACTGTTATGAAGGATGTCAAGTTTCTGAGTACTGTTTTTCTTCTCACATGCATTGAGTTGCTAATGGCTACTTATCTCATTCCATTAATCATTCTTTCATTTTTTTTGTGTCCAAAATATGCACTTGCTCTTATCCCATGTCAAACTGTTGCAGGATGGGAAAACATTATCTAATGAGTTGGAAGTTGTCGAGGGGATGAAGCTTGACAGGGGCTATATATCCCCTTATTTCATCACGGACCAGAAAACCCAAAAATGTGTAAGTTTTTACTTCTGATTCCAATCATGACATTTCTTGAGATCTAGGGGGTGTCCACATGATAGAATAGTTCAAAGTAACTGCTTCAACTGTCATTGAGTTTCTATTATCTTTTCTATATCTATGCACAAACAGGAATTAGATGATCCTCTCATTCTGATCCATGACAAGAAAGTCTCAAGTTTGCATGCTGTGGTGAAAGTACTAGAGTTGGCTTTAAAGGTACATACTTTATTTCCAATCCCTTTGTTTTTGGAAGCTGGAGTACAAATGCAGCGCTGTTCATTTTTTGCTTAACTGTATTTGTTCAGAGACAAAGGCCCTTGCTGATTGTTGCTGAAGATGTGGAAAGCGAGGCCTTGGCAACTCTTATTTTAAATAAGCTTCGTGCTGGAATCAAGGTCTGTTCCATTAAGGCCCCTGGTTTTGGAGAGAACAGGAAGGCCATATTGCAGGATCTGGCTGCCCTCACAGGAGGCGAAGTGAGTTTACTTCTGCACATATATTTAATTTTTTTTGTCATATCCTCTAGTTCCATTGAGCAAGTTCTTAACTTCTGTTTTGCAGGTTATAACTGAAGAGCTTGGCCTCAATCTTGAAAATGTGGATTTGGATATGCTTGGCAGTTGCAAAAAGGTGAGCTCAAATTGTCAACCGTGGTGTAGTTTACTTGCATGGGGAGCCAGATGGGCTGGTTTGGGATTGGGTGGAATTTAGTTTAGATCTTGTGGGCAGTAGTGAAGGCAAGACATTGAAGAGTTAAAATCAAGGCGAGGGTGTGGTTGTCTGTAAAAAGTGTGTGTTTCGATGCATGACTAGTTGGGTTTTGTCTTATAGGTTACAGTATCAAAGGATGACACAGTTATTCTTGATGGTGCTGGAGATAAGAAGTCCATTGAAGAAAGATGTGAACAGGTCAGTTTTGCTTCGTTGCTGGACTATGTTTAGCCATCCTCAAGGCATCTTTCCTTTTAAATAATAATTAAAAAAAGAACAAAAAAGCATCTTCCGATGCAAATGAATACCATGATTTTTGTCTGTTGCTCTGTAATTACAGATCCGATCTGCAATAGAAGCAAGCACTTCTGACTATGACAAAGAGAAGTTGCAAGAAAGATTGGCGAAGCTTTCTGGTGGTGTTGCTGTGCTGAAGGTCTGCCTGCTTTCATACGCACTTTGCATACCCTCTCCTATTAACTTCCAAATACAATTATGGGCATTTACCCTAACCTCATCTATCTTCTAACTGGATTTATTGCTTAAAAGTTGTAAACTGGGGTCACTAATGAAAATTTTGCTAATTTTGCAGATTGGAGGAGCTAGTGAAGCTGAAGTCAGTGAGAAGAAAGACAGAGTTACAGATGCCCTAAATGCCACAAAGGCTGCTGTAGAAGAGGGTATTGTGCCAGGTAAATTTTCCATCTATATTTCCTCATGTTATATGGTAGAATTAAAATCAACGATCAAATCCTCAAGCTGTTTTCTTTTGCAGGTGGTGGCGCTGCTCTTCTTTATGCATCAAAAGAGTTGGATAAGCTTCAGACTGCAAACTTTGACCAGAAGATTGGTGTTCAAATTATCCAGAATGCCCTGAAGGTTTGTCCTTCATCATGTGTGTGTATGTGTATAATTGTGGTTGGGTTCTGTATACATAAATATTTATTCTTCAAGATTGAATCTGGGTGCAAGTTTGAAGATCCATGCACTTTATGATTCTGCTTATACCCAAGCTTGAAGTATTACAACATTAATGTGAATTTGATGAACTTTCTATTATGTTACCACTGAATCCTAAAATTGAACCTCCAATGGCAGACTCCTGTGCATACAATTGCTAGTAATGCGGGAGTTGAGGGAGCTGTTGTTGTTGGTAAGCTATTGGAGCAGGACAACCCTGATCTCGGGTATGATGCTGCCGAAGGTCAGTGATTTTTTTCTTCTTAATTTTGTTGTTTACTTAATCCACTGGTACCCATTTTTCAACTAATTTGTTTGGTACGTTCATGTATTACCAGGTGAATATGTTGATATGGTGAAAGCTGGAATTATTGACCCATTGAAAGTAATTAGAACTGCTTTGGTCGATGCTGCCAGGTAATTCTTTAACTTCTTTTAGGCTTGGGGTTTGGTTATCATCTTTAGCATCTTGCCGATAAGCACTTACTAATTTTTTTGCTTTCAGTGTCTCGTCGTTGATGACAACAACTGAGGCTGTTGTAACTGATCTTCCAAAGGATGTAAAGGATGCTCCAGCAATGGGTCCAGGCATGGGCATGGATTATTGAGGTTGTTTTTTAGACATTGATCCGAACTGCCTGACATAAATATTTCACCCTTTGTACCCAAATCAGTGAGCATTGTTCTTCTGATCGAAAGACATGTAATCATGGTGAGCAAGTTGCGGCATGTAGGTAGTCTTCGATGATTGGATAATGGATTTTTGTTAGGGAAAACTTGCATGTAAGGCGCCTTTTTCCTCAAAATAAAACATCCTCATCTTTGTAAACCAAGAGCTCCGCCTTGTAGTTCTCTTCCTTATGTTCTCCTGCAAGAAATACTATCCCCACGAACCATTTCTACTTGTCTTTGTTTAGTCCCTCTTTCCCAGTTGTAGACAGAAACGAGAATGCAACAATGCGATGGCGAAGACAGTACACCTCAAACTAACCCGAAGGAGTCTTGTGGTCATTTGAGGATATACCCTGCCAAATTTTAATATTTATTATTACACATTTTACTGGACCCCGCAATGAGGAAAAATAAGATGCTTCCAGGAGGGTTTTTTCTTCACCAGATGAATTCGCAATGCTGGTGTTGCCTACGGCCCTTGGAGAAGCCCAGCTCAGCTGATCGCTTGGCTACTAAGGAAGAGGCTAATTGCAAAGCAGATCTTGCTGCTTCGTTGTAGCAGGCTACCTCACAATGCTGTCGCTTGGCTGCACCAGGCTTGGGGGTTTCCTATATGCCCTTTCATTTGTACAAGCTTCCTCGGCTCGGAGCTGTTTCCTTCTATAATATTTTTCTAGGCCCACAAGTATGGTTGGAAGGGAGATGAAAATTGAACGAACATGACCTGCTTACATGCTTCAGAGTTATTACCGCAGTCATCCTAAAGCTAAATTGTGTTTACATAAACAAGCAACAAAATCTTCAAGTTGAACAACATCTTCAAGTTGATTACCAGACCATGTTGGGTCAGTTTGAACACTCATTTCTCTCAGATTTATTGTATTTGCCAAATTGGATAAATATCCTCGAACCAAAGATCATGGGACATGATCCATACCCCCAAAATCAAAATCAAAGGTCATGGAACATGTATTAGAACAGCAATCAAAATGGAAGTAGACGACAAAAATATATCTGATAAACCAGACTAAATTGCAGCTGTTACTTGTTAGATGAAACAGGAACCGAAATTTCCCTGTCCATTTTACCAATCATTTGATCAAATCAGAAAAGATGCACTATTTATCTCTACAGGTAAAATTAAAAAAAAATGTTTATTTTCCTCGTATGGACGTAGTTGCAATTCCTGGACCGACCAGATCTACACGGTCAAATCTAAAAACCAGCTGAATGATCAACATCAGAACAGAAACAACGTAAAACAGCACAACAGATATTTCATCTTTGTGGGGGAACGAGAGCAAGGATGCGATCTTGTCAAGCATCAACGGATCTTCATGCAGTTATCAGTTGGGCCTGCTGCAGCGAGTCTTTCTACTGTTGAGACAGTACTTCAAAGTACAATTTGCTTGGAGCTCCTTGTTTCCCTTAAGAAGACGATGATTCCATAATCACGTTAGCAATTGCCAATAGCACAAGACTAGCAAAACTGTCCGCCATTTTTAACGTTCAAATTATTCAAAGAATTACCTGGTGTTGCAAAGCTTTCACGCAGACCAGATGTAGCGTCCTCGATTTTCTCGGATCAAATGTGGGGGGTGATATTACCTTGCCTTTCGAAGCACCGTAATGAGTTTCGTTTCCTTCAAGAGCAGCATTCCTGTGTTTTTCTAATTCTCCTTGAAGGGTAGAGTGTTGGTGTCGCACCCGACATCGCAACGGCCTTAAAATTTTTAATGGAATGAAAAGAATGGATTTCTGACATCCTATTCTTTGATGGGGGAATGGTCTTTGTTTAAGGAGTCGCCACCTAGTATTATGGTTACTAGGAACCCTAACTGGTCAATAGAGATTCTATGGTTCGAGACTGATTAAGTAAAAGGGAAGATATCATCACCCCTTAAACGTCCTACCTAAGACAGGCTACATTGCTACTCTTTGTCTTTAATTGCCAATATTTTTTTTGTTGGTTTATATTATGATTGTTTGTGTGTAATATTCCTGACTCTGGCGCCAGTGAATATTCAACTACGGATATTTCCAACTCTGACGTTGGTAAATATTGCGTAGGTATCAAAGTAAATAAATTTAAATCATTAATTGCTAATATTTTTTTTTGTTTATACTATGATTGTTTATGTGTAATATTCCTGACTCTGACGTCAGTGAATATTCGACTACGGATATTTCTAACTTTGGTGTTAATAAATATTACGTAGGTATCAAATTGAACAAATCAAAGTCATCATTTTTTTTTATTCCTAACTCTGGCGTCAGTGAATAAAAAAAAATAAAATCATTTTATTATATATATTTTTTTAAAAAATAAAATATTTTTAAATCAGTATCTTTTATATTCCCGACTCTGGCGTCAGTGAATAAAAAGATCAAATAGATTTTTTATGCAGGTATATCTTTATGTAACTAAGTAAAAAAGAAATATAATGAAGTAAAATAAATTATTAACTTTATTCCTGACTCTGGTAGTGAATAAACTTATAATTTTATTTTATATTATTTTATTTTTATTTTTTATCTATTTTTATTTTTACGAAATTAAACAAAGTTCAATGAAATAAATTTGAATCAATATTTTTATTTTTTTTCTAATTATTCATGAATAAAAACAAAAAAATCATTTTTTTATTTTTTATCTACACATTTAGACTCTTTTTTAATTTTTTAATTTTTTCTATATATTTTTTTTTATTTTTTTATTTGTTTGGGCTGGGCTGGGCCCAGCCCAGCTCAGTCCATATCTTATAGGCAGGACCTAGCTCAGCCCACAGGGGGCTGGGCTAAGCCCAGCCAACTTGGCGCGGGTCACTGGCCCAAGCCAGTGACCCGGATAAAAAACAGATGCACGCGTGAAACAATTTCACGCGTGCATCAACGGTGTGAAGGTAATTAAGTTACCTTCACACTGTTTAAACATGATTTGAATACAGAAGAGTGAAAATTGAAAAGGAACGCACCTGCTTCTGGAGATGATGAAGAAAAACTGCAACGCCGGCGCTACTGTCGTTCGACTGCTCTTCTCTT
>NW_011500094.1:177736-232951 GCF_000495115.2 Populus euphratica
TTCTTTCCCTGTTGCAGCTACTGTTTTTTTCTCTTTTTTTTTCCGGTTCTTCAAAAGAAAAAGTTGAGAAGGTGATGGGTCTTTGCTTCTTTGAGTTTTTCACTGATTTCGAGTTGCTTTCTCTGCAGGGAATACAACAATAACGAAGCTAATTCTCCTCTTTTATGTAAACTGCTCTCTTGTTCTCTCCTTCTTTCTCAATTGCTTTTTATATTTCTGCTTTTTTTCTGTGGTTTGCTCTGTTTTTTTTGTCTCTGTTCTGGAGTGGTTTTTCTTTGTTTTTTGTGGAATTTTTCTGGGTTCTTTTCTGCTCTGCTCGGTAATTCTTGGGTTGCTTTTTGGTATTTTCGGGTCTCTTTTTTCCCTCCTGATATCTGTATTTATAGTACAAGAATCTCATCCCTGACGAGAAGTAAATTTCAATCAAACTCATTTTCTTTTTTAAAGTTCGAATTAGAATCGAATTCAAAAACAAACAATTATCATTATCTTGAGAATTATCTTAAAGAAAATAAGGATTATCTTAAAGATAAGACTAGAATGACAAAGGTACATTGTAGTCCTTAATTTTTACGAAAATTAATAAATTATTTTTTTTATTAAAATAAATCTATGATCTTTTAATTTTTTATTTTAAACTTTATAAAAATTAAATTAAAAACTAAAGGGTCAAAATTGGATTATGACAGCTGGTATGCGGTGAGCATTTTTGTATCAGTAGCTAAGCACTGGAGGAAATCCATTATGTCTCCCAGCAATACTAGAGTGCGGCTGCTTGTAAGGTCGGACATACCAGATGTTTCCATGGCCTTAACAGATACTGGAATTTCAAAGCAGCTATCAGAGCCTGCTTCATGGAGAGCTTTCTGTTCATCATACTCAGAGTTTGTCTCTGTCTGTAGGTCCTTTGTTGCCGTAGCCTATCATAAAACGATGATTTTAATAGATGTGCACGTAAATCGCATGCATGCGCGAATAGAATTGGACAGGTTGTATTAAACTTCACAAAATTGCAGACATTATCAAGCGCAAGATATTTTATTGTTGTTAGTACTATAATGTCGCTTCGAAACTAAAACAAAGATGGTCTCTAAACAATGGTAAGAAAGTCATATAATCAGGAGCAATTGTCAATATCATGATGTATTTGCTTTTTTATGCTTCAAGAATAAACCAAATTAATGGCCTTAGAATCATGAAGGGTCAACTTTCAATTCTAGCAAGTTCATATTTATTTCATCATGATCAAGATCAGATTATACAGACTGACGGTTGTTTCGTTTTCACTCTATCAAGTTAGTGGTTCTCATGCAGGACTTGGTGAAAATCTGTAATTATATTACGAGTTGCAAGAAAATAAAGAAGAATCATCCTTTAATCTGATTTTAGCAATAAACTATAATGGGGCTGGGGTTTTCAAAAACAGTAATAAGTTGAAGCTGGTAAAAAAAGTTCATATATCTGAATTCCACTCAAGCAAGATGAAGATAAACAGCTTCTTTTCCATTAGTGGCCTCTTGAACATCCGTTCTCATTTGTGTCCCAGCTAACAGCTTAAATCTCCGAGTATTGGTGTCTCGAACAACAGAATCATCATCAACGAACACAGAGACATTACACCTGTAAACATAGAAAAGATAGCAAACACTCTGGTCTCCAACATAATTCATGGTAAACAACCATTATTTAAGAGCAAACGATCTCAAGGCAGTAAAAGTTTTGGCACATACCCCTGACGTGGGTCTCCAAGAATATCACCAGTGACGAGGGCCTGGTGATGCACCAAGCATTGCTTCACATTACCAAACTTCTGACTGCCTTCAAGAGTTGTATCGCGCGAGTCAAGAAGACTCAATGTTGATTCCATAGCTTCTTTATAATTTAATAGTTTGATTTCTTCCTTAATTAAACTGTCTAGAACTCGCCTCATTCCATCATAGCCTTGCAATGTTATCATTAAGTTTCGTAGAAAGAAACTGAATTTCTTGATCAACTTGGATTTGATCTTGATTTTTAATTCGTAGTAAAAAAAAAGGTTAAAGGGAAAGAACATGTATGTAATATAAACTTAAGATAGAGAACGGTAAAAACTAGGTTAACTTGCGATACAGGATTGAGAGGAGAAGTAAGACCGCAAAGAAAACGAAAAAAATAACCATGTAAAGAAGCATATTTTCTCCCAAACATGTTCTTGATCTGTGAGGGCGGTTTGAGGGTGGAGTGTCGTCGATTTTGGGTTGACTTAATCTATCGGCTTGCTTTTCGCTTAGAAATTTAACAATTGCTTTCTTGGGATCCATCTTGAGAGGCTGTGCGGGAGATGGAGATTGAGAAGTTGAAGAAGAAGGAGATGTTAATGAAGATGAGCTATCAATCTGCGTGTCCGAGAGGGGTTTGTTAAATTGACACGTGAGTGATGTTGAGGCTGCAAGATGGCTAAAGATAGATGGCAGGGTCTTTTAAATATTCTGCTGTTAATTCTAACTCGGCAGCTCATGTGACGGCATTTTGGCGGGAAAGAAAGTTAATTTTACTGGCTAACGTCTTTATTATTATTATTATTTTACAAACGAGTCTTAATTATTGAAATTGGTTTGTACTATGTATCGTAATGCGTTGAGCGTTTTTTAAAATGACTTTTTGAGATTTTTTATATTAATATATTAAAATCATTGAAAAAGATTTTTTAAGATTTTTTTAAATTTTTGATATTAATAAATTAAAATTATTGAAAAAATATATAAAAAATATCAATTTGATTTTTTTAGATAAATAATAATTTTAAAAATTTATTGAATCACAAAAATAAATAATATTTAATATAAAATACTGAACTTAATTTTTTTTTTTTAAAAGATGAAATGAAACAACGAGAGACAATTATAATTTAAGTTATTGAAGACCAATTATTAGTTTTTCTTTTTTGCATGCATGATTCATACTAACAATAACTAATTTAATCAACAAAGATGGATGTGGTGTAATAATTCTTGCATCATAAAATCTTAGCATGTAAAATTTAAAAAAATTAAATTTGAAGTAGTTGGTAAGGCTCTGTATCAAAAAAATATAAATAAATAAAATAATCATGTTTTCAGAACTATATTTCTATATTGGCTAACATGAATTTTAATGCTCCATTCAAATACATGATCACATTTAATGATAGTTTTAGTTTATTTTATATCTTTTTTCTTGATGAATATTATATATTTTTAGATATTTTTATGTTTTTTAGATATTATTATATTTTTATAAGTTTCAAATATTATTTGTTATATGTCATGAATCTTAACAAGTGAATTAATAAAAAATTATAGGTTTTATATTATCTAAAATTAATGTATCAAACAGTCCAAAGTAGAACATGTTTTTAATTTTACATTGTGGTTCTTTATTCGATCAATCCAGCTATGAGATTTTCTATGTAAAAATCATAATATTGTAAATTTATTTTTTAAAGTATTACCTAATATAAAAAAATAATTTACTTGTCAATAATTTTTTTTTATAAACATCACTTAAAAAAACTACTTATATTTAATAAAATTTGATGGAAGCAAGTTCATGATTGCGTTTCTGTTATTTGGGAAAATCGACATAAACTCAAACCTTGTTATATTACATTTTATTATAGAAATACAATAATTTAGTTATAAAAAAATGGAATGGATTTTGTCTACTCCTTCAAAAAGAAAACCTGCTAGGCATGTGGCACAAGCTTTTTTTAATAATTGGCTAGGTACTTTGAGCCTAGCATACCAGTTTTAATTTCATTTTTTTATTTAGATATTGTTTAATATCTTTTCTTTTATTTTTTAAAATTATTTACTTAAGACTTTTCTAAAATAGTGATTATCTTTTTAAATATTTTTTAATTTCGCAGAAACTATCAAAATTCTTGCGTGATTAGACTCTAATTGAACATTGCCACTAGAACCAAAAATTGCCACTAGGAGTAGCAGCCCTACCAACAGCCGTGGCAAACATCGCAATGGCAGCTCTAGCCACGCTGCTGCCTTCAGCCCCTGCAAACATGCATCGTCTACATTGCTTTTCATAACCCAAATCTATCGATTAATAAAAATCCTTTATTATCTAACATGACAATCCACTCATCATTTCTTACAAGAAAATTATAAGGAATCCCATTAAAGAGGTCACATTGAAAAACAAAACCAAGATAAAAAAGCTTGATAAATAAAAATAAAATTACTTGAGCCATATTAAAAAAACACAGTGATAAATCATGTTATTAATCCTTAAAACAGTGATAAATCATTCTGATTTCTGAATACAAACTGGCATGGCATGTTGTGTAAGAACATGTTCATGCGCAAACTTGCCGCACCACAGATAAATGAACCAGTGAAGTCTTAAATTTGAATATGCATAATATATAATCTTTGTATCTGGGATTGCAACTAGCTGTTATAATTAATTAATAAGATTAACAAAAAAACTTGTTGCCTTCTTTCGGATAGTCAAGGAGATGGTGCGAACCAGCCCACCTTGCACTTTAGCAGACGATTGAAACTAGGAAATAATCTCTCAATTCTCCCGCTCTCCAGGTAGCATATTCCTGATTCACGAGACACACGACGAAGTAACACTTCCTCTCTTTTCTGATCATCACCAGACACTTCTAAGAAGTAATTATCGTTCTCTAGAAAGAAAATGCAATTTCTTTGGATTCCGCAAGGCAAATTCTCTGCTGGAACTGAAACTGACCGGCCACAAGATGTCAAAAAGATCAACTGGTCACTTAAGCTCTGCACACTACGCAAGATCATGCCTGCGTTAGGACCCACCTCGTATACACTGAAGCCGCTTACTTTACAATAGAAACGCTCAAAATCACCCTCTTCTATCTCATCGTCTTCATCATCGAAACTTTCAAGATCGTCATTATCTTCATCGAAACGTTCCTCTTCTAAGTCGTCCTGATCTTCATCGAAACTTTCCTCTTCTAAGTCGTCCTGATCTTCACCCAAACGTTCCTCCTCCTCGTCTTCATCATGATAAACATAACAAACGTTATGTGCAAGAATTATCAATAGTTCACCATTGACTGATTCGACTAAATACGGCTCATAGAAAACATGTTTGATGGTGGCGATATCATGTCTCAAACGTTCAACCTCTATGAACGGATTACGACCAGCATTCGAAACTGGAATGAACTTTATTCTCACCTCATCATCCTCTGCCAACTTAAAGATGTGCGTCTCAACATGTTCGATTTTTTGTGATAAGACGCACAAATCTCCATTGTAAAACAAGATATCACGGAACTCTATGTCGCGATTAGTTTCACGGGGAAAGATGCCCCAACACTTGTCCCCAAGTCTACATAGCGCCAAATTCCCACAGTTGTTCGCTTCAAACTCGTTAAATCTCAAGGCAATGATGGATTTTGAAGGGTCTGCAAAGGATAGTTCAACCCTGCGAATAAACTCAGTGACATTGAATCCTCCCGTATTGAAAATACAATTGGTGACAAACGAATAGTAATATGGAACTAAAGTTGATAGGGATGGAAGTTGGTGAATGGCTCCTGAAAGTGGATTGAAAAGGTAGATTTCTGTGTCAGGAATTGGTATAAAAGAGAGATAACTCGAATACTTTGTATCGCGAATATATTGCCCTTCCTTGGCAATAGCCAACCAACCCTTGGATACTTCAACAGACACCCCTCCTAGCAATACCTCTGGCAAATTGCGTTCATGAACCTTGTTTCTCGATAGGTCATAAAACTTCAAGGACTCACACTGCGTGTCGTGGGGGAGGAGTAGCCATGGTAGTTTATCAGGAACGGCATCTATGATAATCCTATCATCTTCTGTAACTCCCGGTTGACCAAATCCAATATCGTCTTTGCAGCGATTGGAAAATAACATCTTGATGAAGGATGGTAAACTGCAAGAAAGATATTCTCCGAGCTTTCTATACAGATGAAACAATACTCTTGCATTCATATCTAACTGTTGGGTGTGGACACAACATGGTTGGTGGCAGCCATGTTAGACATGGCTAAAGTCAATGGTGGTTGCATGGTGGGTGCCTAACCAAAGAAATTGTTGCCCACCATTGTTGACTAAAGAAGAAACTTGTCTCCCACATCAGCTATAAATAGAGAGTGCCATTGATAGCTGATGAGCACCACGAGATAGAGAGAAACACAGAGAGAGAGCTAAGGGTGAGAGTTGAGTTGAGTTGAGAAGTTTTCTCCTCCTCCTTGTTTTGTTGTTTGTATTGCTTTTGAGCTTGATTAATACAAACCAGTAGCTCCGTGGAGTAGGCAAGTTGCCGAACCACGTAAATTTGTGTGTGTTTGAATGTTTGGATCACCTAACAACTGGTATCAGAACTTGTTCTTGAAAGTTCTTGAAAAAAGAGGGTGTTTGATTCAAACTCAAAAATCAAAGTTCTCAAAACGTGTTTTTGAACATACCAACGTGAAGAGGACGACGAGAGGAATCCACTGGTGAAAACCCGGTGAAAATCCGACGTCCTGCATGCCCGCACGCGCCTGCACGCGCCACCACCAGTACTGTCCACGCGCACAGACGCGCCGTACGCGCTTCACGCGTCTTCCTCGCCGTTTCCTGCAAATTGACACTGCCACGTCAGCCGTCCGGCACAGTCAGCAGCCGCGCATCCTGCCACATCAGCATTTTGACCGGTCAACACGCCACGTCATCGGACACGTCATCCGCCACGTCATCGGACACGTCATCAATGCCACGTCAGCAGAAAATCTCCTCGGATCTGCCACGTCAGATTGGGGTGGACCCCTTGCCTACGCGTCTAACACGTCATCTGCCACGTCAGCATAACTGGGTTTTGATCCGGTGTGGCGCAGAGACTATTCCTCCTGCCACGTGGCTTCATCTGCAGCGTCCAGTTATCTCAATTTTTGATTGTTTAAATCGGAGCCATCCGAAGTCCGATTTAGGTGATCTTAGTGTCGTTTCCAGCATTTTTGGCCATTCCGGACACATCTGTAAGGTCAGATTTTTGAGATTCAAATCCGAGAAAGAGTAAAAATGGCTGATGAAATAAAGGCTGCAGGAATTGAAAAATTTGATGGAACTGATTTTGGATATTGGAAAATACAAATTGAAGATTATCTATATGGGAAGAAACTTCATCTTCCTCTGTTGGGGAGCAAGCCAGAAAACATGTCAGAAGAAGATTGGCAAATTCTTGATAGACAAGTCTTGGGCATTATCCGGCTATCATTGTCAAGAAGAGTTGCTCATAATATTACAAAAGAGAAATCCACAGCAAGATTGATGGAAGCCTTGTCTGGGATGTATGAGAAGCCATCAGCAAATAACAAAGTGTACTTGATGAAGAAGCTGTTCAACCTGAAGATGACAGAAAACACCTCTGTTACACAGCATCTTAATAATTTCAACACCATCACAAATCAATTGTCATCCGTTGAAATTGAGTTTGATGATGAGATCCGAGCACTTATTTTGCTAGCTTCACTTCCAAGCAGTTGGGAAGGTATGAGAACAGCCGTAAGCAACTCAGCCGGAAAATCCAAATTAAAGTATGATGATATCCGAGACCTGATTTTAGCTGAAGAAGTACGAAGAAAAGACTCGGGTGAAAGCTCAAGTTCAGGTTCAGCTTTCAACATCAACACTCGAGGAAGGAGACAAGACAGAGGCAGATCAAAATCCAGGTACAGAAGCAAAAGCAAGTTTGGACCCCGGAAGCAGGTTGAATGTTGAAATTGTGGCAAACCTGGCCATTTTATGAGGAGTTGCACAAAACCAAAGAAACCTGAAGCTGATTCTGCAAATGCCACTACAAATGAGGTACAAGATGCTTTGATCCTTGCAGTACATAGTCCTATTGATGATTGGGTTCTTGATTCTGGAGCTTCATTTCACTGTACTCCACACCATGAAATGATGCAAAATTACACTGCTGGAAATTATGGGGTAGTCTATCTGGCCGATGGACAACCATTGGATATTGTGGGTATAGGAGATGTGCAAATCAAGACAATGAATGGATCTACATGGAACTTGCAAAATGTAAGGCATGTTCCTGAACTAAAGAAGAAGTTGATCTCGGTCGGACAACTTGATGATAGTGGCCATTCAATCCTTTTCTCTGGAGGAATGTGGAAGGTATCAAAGGGAGCAATGGTTTTGGCTCGTGGAAAGAAAACTGGCACTCTGTATATGACCACAAGATCAGCAGATATAATTGCCTCTACTGAAGCAGAAAATCAGGCACAGCTATGGCATTGCAGACTCGGCCATATGAGTCAAAAGGGGATGAAGATACTTCAGTCAAAGGGAAAGCTGCCAGAATTAAAAAATGTTGATCTAGACATTTGTGAAAGCTGTGTTCTCGGAAAACAGAAGAAGCTCAGTTTCTTAAAGGTTGGCAGGACCTTAAAACCAAGAAAACTAGAACTGGTGCACACAGATTTATGGGGACCAGCTCCAGTAGCATCTCTTGGCGGTTCTCGGTACTATGTCACTTTTATTGATGACTTTAGCAGAAAGGTATGGGTCTACTTTCTAAAAAATAAATCTGATGTGTTTGACACGTTCAAGAAATGGAAGGCTATGGTTGAGACTGAATCAGGCTTGAAGCTGAAATGCTTACGATCTGATAATGGAGGAGAATACATTGATGGAGGTTTCAAGGAGTATTGCGCTGTCAACGGTATCAGAATGGAAAAGACAGTTCCAGGCACACCACAACAGAATGGTATTGCTGAACGGATGAACCGGACCATTAATGAACGAGCTAGAAGCATGAGGTTGCATTCTGGGCTACCTCAAACATTCTGGGCTGATGCAGTTCATACTGCAGTTTACTTGATCAACCGTGGACCATCAGTACCTTTGGAGTTCAGACTGCCCGAGGAAATCTGGAGAGGAAAAGAAGTACAACTTGCTCACCTAAAAGTCTTTGGGTGTGTTTCCTATGTGCATGTAGACTCTGATGCTCGTAACAAGCTGGATGCCAAATCAAAGAAATGTTTCTTTATTGGCTATGGAGATGAAGAATTTGGATTTCGGTTCTGGGATGATCAGAACAGGAAGATTATCAGAAGCAGGAACATGATCTTCAACGAGAAAGTTTTGTACAAAGACAAATCAAGTACAGAACTAGAGATAACTGATTCAGATACGAGTTCACAGAAATCTGAATTCATACAATTAGAAGGGCTTCCTGATGTTACCACTCAAGAGTCCACACAAGATAGTTCAAGCACTTCAGTACCCACCACTTCTACACAAGATAGTGCAGAGCCAAGTGAACCAGCTGTTCGCAGGTCTTCAAGGACTATAAAGCCTCCACAACGGTTCACACTTCTACTGAATTATATCTTGCTGACCGATGGTGGTGAACCATTAAATTATGAAGAATCCTTACAAGATGGAAACTCGAGCAAGTGGGAGTTAGCCATGAAGGATGAGATGGAGTCATTGCTGAAGAACAAGACTTGGGAGTTAACCAAACTGCCTGAAGGAAAGAAGGCCCTACAAAACAAGTGGGTTTACAGAGTAAAGACCGAGCATGACGGAAACAAACGGTTCAAAGCAAGACTTGTTGTAAAAGGGTTTCAGCAAAAGAAGGGGATCGACTATTCTGAGATATTTTCTCCAGTTGTGAAGCTTACAACAATCAGAGTTGTTCTGGGGATAGTAGCTGCAGAAAATTTACATCTTGAACAATTAGATGTAAAAACAGCATTTCTTCATGGAGAATTAGAGGAAGACATTTACATGCAACAACCAGAGGGGTTTGCAATACCAGGAAAGGAGAGTCAAGTTTGCAAACTAAAGAAGAGTCTATATGGTTTGAAGCAAGCTCCAAGACAGTGGTACAAGAAGTTTGATAACTTCATGAGTAGTACGGGATACACAAAATGTCAGGCTGATCATTGTTGCTATGTCAAACATTTTGACAACTCCTATATCATTCTACTGCTATATGTGGATGATATGTTAATTGCAGGTTCCAGCATGGAAGAGATTGACAAGCTAAAGCAACAGTTGTCAAAACAGTTTGAAATGAAGGATCTGGGAGCTGCTAAACAAATACTTGGCATGAGAATCATCAGAGACAAAGACAAAGGCATACTAAAGCTTTCACAGGCAGAGTATGTCAAGAAGGTTCTCAGCAGGTTTAGTATGGATAATGCTAAGCCAGTATGTACACCTTTGGGGAATCATTTCAAGCTCAGTAAAGACCAGTCACCAAAAACTGAGCTAGAACGTGGATACATGGACCAGATCCCATACGCCTCAGCTATCGGCTCCTTGATGTATGCCATGGTCTGTACTAGACCAGATATTGCCTATGCAGTGGGAGTTGTAAGCCGATATATGAGCAATCCTGGAAAGCAGCATTGGGAGGCAGTGAAATGGATCATGAGGTACTTAAAAGGCTCATCGGAGACATGTCTTATTTTCACAGCTGGCGGTTTGAAACTTGAAGGCTTTGTAGATGCTGATCTAGCAGGAGATGTTGATAGCAGAAAGAGTACTACAGGTTATATATACACTCTAGGAGGCACTGCTGTTTCTTGGAGTTCTACCTTGCAAAAGATAGTTGCTCTTTCAACGACAGAAGCTGAATATGTCGCAGTTTCAGAATCCGCAAAAGAGATAGTATGGCTACAGAGTTTCCTGCAAGAATTGGGCAAGATGCATGGAAAGGGTACTTTGTATAGTGACAGTCAGAGTGCAATCTTCCTTGCCAAGAATCCAGCATTTCACTCCAGAACAAAGCACATACAGATCAAATATCACTTCATCCGGCAACTGCTCGACGATGAATAACTGTTACTTGAAAAGATCTGTGGAAGCAAGAATCCAGCTGACATGTTAACCAAAGGAGTCACTCTTGATAAACTGAAGCTGTGTAAAGCTTCAGTTGGACTTAAAGATTAAAAAACAGATCTAGCGCCATTTGTGTCCAAGTGGGAGATTGTTGGGTGTGGACACAACATGGTTGGTGGCAGCCATGTTAGACATGGCTAAAGTCAATGGTGGTTGCATGGTGGGTGCCTAACCAAAGAAATTGTTGCCCACCATTGTTGACTAAAGAAGAAACTTGTCTCCCACATCAGCTATAAATAGAGAGTGCCATTGATAGCTGATGAGCACCACGAGATAGAGAGAAACACAGAGAGAGAGCTAAGGGTGAGAGTTGAGTTGAGTTGAGAAGTTTTCTCCTCCTCCTTGTTTTGTTGTTTGTATTGCTTTTGAGCTTGATTAATACAAACCAGTAGCTCCGTGGAGTAGGCAAGTTGCCGAACCACGTAAATTTGTGTGTGTTTGAATGTTTGGATCACCTAACACTAACGAGAAAATATATAATATTTTATGAAAGTCTGAATACTAATATGATTTTCAAACAAAAATAAACTAGACAGTGTTATTTATATTAGTTACAGACGTACAATCCTTTATAAACAAGAATTTCTATTTAAAAGTTACTTAACTAATTGAATCCATCTAGTATTAGGATTACTAACTAATTAAATTGAAAATCCTAATCTAAATAGAAAAGGTGAAACACAAATACAACGCACCGTAACTTTAATTTTACGCTTACTATTGGTCAGCATAAAACTGACAACGGACTGCATCAGAAATCCCAGTCCTGGTCATTGATTCTTTATAGCTCCATCCTTGGATGTTTTCATGCTCCTTGCGTACAGAAAGCTTAATTAGAAACGTTATTGATTTCCCCTTTCTTTTGTTTATCAAGGTGCTCTAATCATCCCAATCAACAATCAATCCGCTAGGTGCCAGAAAATATTATTTCATCCATGAAAAAGTGCCAGAATGTCTAATTATACACCACCAACTCGATTTCTTACTGAAAAAATTTCGGGCGTGATGCAATTTTAAAATTTAGAAGGGAGCTTGGCATGATTACGATTGAAGAGTTCCTCAAGTTAACTTCTTTAGAATAAAAACAAATTTTAGAACTCCTCACAAACGAAGGGTTATATGATAGCCAGGGGAGTTCGCTCCTTGCCTGACCACAGGCATATAAATGCCTTTGCCAAAACAAAATCAGAATACTGACTTTGGTGAACTGTCTCCCTATCTGTTTACTCATTACGTTGTGTTTTTTTTTTTTAATGATCACACGGGATCTTCCTGCCATTTAACAAATCAGAAGCTACGTTCGACTTGAAAAAAAATCATGGTAATAGTTCAATGAAAAAAAATCCCTGAAATGAGCAACTAATCCCAGAAAATTGATACATGGGTTTATTTTCTGTATACAATACAGAGTCTCAAATTATACTATAAAGCAAACAGTCCGTGTAACAAGTACTCGGACAGAATTCATGGAAATAGTTCACTATTAAAACTCAAATTTCATGCCACACGAAGCTTCTTAGAACAAGTACTACGTCATTGGTAGAAAAAGAACAATCCGATTACATACATCTGGGTTGTCACATGCAATTATATCCACCTCTGCCTCCTTTGCTCCTTCGTAGGTGGTTTGATTTAGTTATTGTCAATGTTGTTTCCTACAAAAGTGACATCAATGCCAGACTATTTCCGTAGTTAAGTTGCTGTGATGAATCCTTTTTTTGACTGACAGAAAAATATACACTTCCGTATAAAAATAGAAGTATCAAAAGCTTTTCCATATTTGCTTTTAAGATGTTATAAAAAGAAAAGTTATTTTTTAAATCTTTCAAATCGTGTGATGAATTGCCCCTATAGCTCAGTGGTAGAGCGTCAGTCTTGTAAACTGAAGGTCCGTAGTTCGATCCTGCGTGGGGGCATTCATCTTGATAGGTTCAATTTCTAATTTTTTATAAAATTATAAAAACGACAGAGCATGATCAGAAGGATCGAGCAGCCGCTTTTTTAGGCAAAGACCATGAAGAGCGGATAAAGAGTTGGTTTCTGATGGGCACCAAAACCACCCCCATAAAGAACAATGAAGGGGCCTAATTAAGCTAAAACTCAATTATCTCCTTTTATGTGTTTCATGCAATTCTTTTTTTAGTTGGTGTTAGTGATGTAATCGGGTAATATTTTTTTTAAAAATTAATCTTTTTTAAATTGCTTTTAGCAAAGTGATCTATAATTTGGTGGTCAAACAACTTAAGAGATAAACTAAAGTAGACGTAGCTAACTTGTCACTTGATTGAGGGTGTTTGACCAACAAATTATATTATCAATTCAACTGGATTTGAATTTAACACATGTATAAATCTTTAGATGAGATAAAATACAATTAAAGTTGTCAAAAAAATCTCTCAAACACCAAAAAGATAGATTTAAATAGCAAAAATATTCAATAACTAACTAGAAAACAATCAATTGAAAGAAATAATAAAGTTAAAATCTGAAATTAACAAGGAAAAAATCTAAAATTATAGGTAAAAACTTCAAAGGTAATTTTTGAGCATTTAAAGTGGAATTTAGCAAGAATGTAGCGAATGAATTTGGAACGTGAAATTAAGAAAGCTCAATAAAAGTTCAATTTTTTGTAGAAATCACTTGTAAAATTTGAATCCAATTCAATAATCAAATAAAAATTATAATTGTTTTAAGTCAAACTATTTATTCAAACGGCTTCTTAGACTGTTTTTATTTATCAATCTAATCCATAACGTTCTTGGCTAATTGCTCGAGTCATAGTGGTTATGGAATACATCAGTCTGGTAAGGTTTCGGTCGTGGGATCTCCAGTGGACCTCAAAATCACAGTACTTTTCAACGACTCCTTGTCCGCCATTTTTATTCAACGGCTCCCTGTCCGCCGTTGTTATTTTGCATCGAAAAGGAAATATTCTTGAAAGACCATTTCTCCAACTACTTCACCCGTTCACCTCCCTGGTCTAATAGCAACTCCATTCGGTCTGTCTTTATATACAGAGCATGGAGTGCACATGCATCCAAAATCTCCATCCTCAATATCCTAGACTTCCAGTATATTCCTACACACGCACATTGAGATGTTCAAGGAACCATCAGCTTCCATTCTGCTGGCATTGCTAATTGCTTTAGCACATCCAGCAGCAATCTGCGCTGCGGTTGAACCTGTAGCAGCAACCGGAGAAGAACCAATCCTTGAGTTATATATGCATGACATTCTCGGTGGCAGCAACCCAACAGCTAGGCCAATAACCGGCTTGTTGGGTAACATATACAGTGGCCAAGTCCCCTTTGCAAGGCCATTAGGGTTTGTCCCGCCAAACGGTGTAGCCATCCCAAATGCCAATGGCGTCATTCCGACTGTAAATGGCATAAACGGTATCCCACTGGGAACTGGTTTAGCTGGCACTACTTTTGCAGGAAAACCAAATGGTCAGAACCTCAATGGCAATACTCAAACCCAATTAGCACCTGATGGGTTAGGACTTGGCTTTGGAACGATAACTGTTATAGATGATATACTAACCTCCAGTCCGGAACTGGGGTCACAGTCTGTAGGCAAAGCTCAAGGTGTATATGTGGCAAGTTCAGCAGATGGGAGTTCTCAGATGATGGCATTTACAGCTATGTTTGAAGGAGGTGAGTACGGTGATAGCATCAACTTTTATGGCATGTACAAGATCGGAAGCACCATGTCACGTCTGTCAGTTACCGGTGGCACTGGTAAATTCAAGAATGCTAGGGGTTTTGCAGAGGTCCGATCCCTTATACCTTCTGGTCAACATTTCATAGATGGTGCTGAGACATTGCTAAGGTTCACAGTCCATCTAAGCTACTAAGAATTTGTGAAATTTGAAGAACATGTTCGAGTTGTTGTCTTAAAGTGTTTGTGAGCGTCATGATTTTCTGTCAAAATTTATAAAGTCAAAGACATTTTATGTATTTCCATCGATATTTCTTTTTGCAATTCTATTTGCAAAATCTTGCAAGCGTGCTCTAGGGATTTGATGGCATATAGAGGACAGTTTTCACGTATTCATAAGAAGTCCCTCCCCATTTATGTGTAGCCATAAACCAACAACGACTTCGATGGATATCCTACTGAGGTAAACATATTGTCCTCAACAACAGATGCACGGTTCTGTGTTTGATACAACGATATATATTTCAAGCCGGAGGGGGAATAATAGCTAGAAAATAATATTCATGTAATATCCAATTTATAAAGAACTTATGCCAGAAGAATTTTAAAGGAAAAGAAAAGCTAAAAATAATATTCATAAAACAATCCAACTAATAAAGAACATATACCATAAAAAATTTAAAGCTTGTCACACGTATACGACATTACGGTAACAATATTCACTTTCAAAATAACATTTAATGTGGTAGATATTGGGAGATAAAGAATTCTTGTTTTTTATCTGTTAAATAAAATGAGTCATCACCAAATATTTTTGTTACTAGGAACCCTAACTGATTTCAGAGATAAAGTACAGGGACTGATTATGTAAAGAAAAAATATTAGTATTTCAAATATGCTCCACCTAAGGTAAGCTGCATTGTTTTAATGTCTGATAAAATCTAAGGTCTTATCATGTTTTCTAGTTGTTGGTTCATCTGTGATTTAAGAAAAGTCCTCTTCAGTAGATATTCTTATGTTATCGAGTAAAACATAACCATTCTAAAGTTTTTAAAAAACTCCTTTTATAATATCGAGACTACAACTTACGTATAAACGTGCAATCTTTAATATTAAAAGAAAAAAATAATTTTTTTTAGAATTTTTGAAATAGTGGTTTAGTTCTTCTAACTTTAATAAACATGTTATTAAAGTTAAAATGCATGCTAAAGTATTTTTTTTAAAAAAAAATTCTTTGTATGAAAATAATACGATGTGATTTTTTTTTGTTTAAGAGACTTGGTCGTATGCATGAAAAAAATATTTTTTTTAATTTTTTTTAGTGTTTTGATGAAAATGAAATATTTTAATATCGAATTTATATCTTTAAGGTATAAAAATACAAATCAATGTTAATCAAAATATCGTTAAAAATTTATGCAGGAAAATCACAAATTTCAAAATGATTTTTTTGAATTTTTTTTATGGTCCTGACTCGGCCTAAAAGAAAACTAGGCCGAAATCTATCAAAAATAAAATCAAGTCAAAATCAGCCCAAAAAAAAACATACTTGTGATTAGATTCAATCCAATCGTATGAGCTGAACTAATGTTCTAACCTGAAAACCTGAAAGAACCAATATATTGATTGTTGGTTACTGTGCATAATTAGGTGGTTATTGTGCTCTACACAATAAACACCTAATTATATTTTATTTATTACAGAACATGAATTGTTTACATTTTGCATGTAAATGAAGATGAATAAAAAAATAAACAGAAGAGGGGGAACTGACTTGTGATGGCTGCTGTGGAGGCTCAAGGTGGTGCTTGCTGGTGGTGGTGGTTCTAGGCGGCACTGCTGCAATTTCTTTTTTCTTGTTCCCTGTGCAAAGGCACCAGCCTCTGTTTTTCCTGCTCCTCGTTTGCTTTGATTTGTTCCTCTCCTTTTCACTTCCTATACTTCGGTTTGATTGCTTTCTCTAGCCACTAGCATATATTTTTTTCTTCCAAATTCAACTGAGTTTGCTTCTGGAATGCTGGAGTTTTGAAGGAGGTTCTACAGTACCTCTCCTCTGTTTTCATTTCCCTGTGTTGCCCAGTTCTTCCTCATGTCTCCCTCTGCTTTTTTATTTTCCTTTTCTCCCTCTGTTTTTTGTTCTTTTTAAAACCTCCCTGTTATGTCTATCTCTCCTCTACTATCCTCTATTTTTCTTCCTCCCTTTCTATCTCCTCTTTTCTCCCCCTTCCCTTGTTCCCTTTCCTCTTCCCCCATCTTGCTTTTTTTTCTCTGTTTTCCCTTTCCGCTTCCCCTCTTGTGCTTTTTTTAGTTCTTCCCCCTTCTCTGTCTTGTATCTCCCTCCTTTCTTATTCGTTCGTCTCTCTACTTTTATAATCAAAATTGCATGCATTTTTTATAATAAAGATGGTTATGACTATTATTGCAGTGGTAACAGTTGGCGATGGTAACGACGTGTAATGAGATAGTAGCTATGAAATGTTCCCCATAACTGAAGCAATTTGCAATATTTGTTGCTGAAACAATTCTTGTTTGTTGAATTGGTGAAGAAGACAATGAATAGTGCCTCTAAAATGGCACCGTTTTGCAACTTTAAATGATATTTCTGATTTGGTTCTTGGATGTTTTTACAATTTTGTAATCAAGCCTCTGAATAAAATTATAATTAGATCCCTTAATTTTAGCACAATTTATGATTTGATCCTTGATTTATGATTGTTTCAATCAGATTCCTAAAAGACCATTAAACTTCAGTAATTATGCAATTAAATCTTCAATTTGACCAAATCAACTCTTTAAAATTATAATTGGATCTCAAAACTTTAATTTCTTCCGATAAAAGTTTAAATTGACTTAAAAATCAATTTTTCTTACAATTAAACTCTCCATAAATTCAATTAAATCTTAGATAAAATTTAATTGAGTCCATAAACATCTTATTTAAACTTTTCTTCTTTAAATTGAATTTTTATTGTCAATAGGCTCTCACCAATTAAAAATATACTGTTAAATTTTAATTTTTATATTTTTGAATAACCAATTTTTAACTATTTTATAGATGTTCGAACATCCTTTTCTCACTCCTATTTTTTTTTTTGGATTCCTTATAAATATATATTTTTAATGTATTATTTTTTTATTTTTTATGTGGGAATGTAAAAATAGATAACAAAAAATTTCATCAGCTTTCTTCCCAACACGCTGGTTAAATTAAATTGTACATGTCATTCAAGTATCCTGAGGTTCATAACCCCTTACTTCAATGTTCCTGTTAATATTGTACAAGCTGGTGAGACATGTCTTTCTGCTTTGTTGATGGACTAGAAGCTTCATCCCTCTCCAACATGGCAACAGGAGGAAAAGGAGCTTTAAAAGAAAGAACATTTTACAGCACAACGCGGAATGTTAGCTATAACAAAGCTAAAACACGAATATTTTTTCTCATACTTCGAGAAAATTTCTCAACAATCACCCACTCCAGATCTAACCTTAGGAGGCTTCAACTGACCAACTATCTCCTCTTTGCACCAACTCCACCATGTAACCATGAAGCATGACACAAAAACTCTAAAAAGGTATTAAGCACCGATCTCATGATTCCAAAGATTGTATCTTATGCAGATTTTTTTTTTAATGAATAATATGCAGATATGTTAGAGAATAACTGATAATGGCTCATAGAGTTTTCGATGCGGATCAAAGGTTGAGGGAAACTTCTATTTTACAATCGAACATGAGGATGGAATTCGTCAGAGTGATTGTTAGCAAATTTACTGTCTACCTTTCCTAGAGACAGGATATCGTAAGTAAATAATCTGCAAAACATTTTGATCAATGCAGAAAAGAATGTACAAAGCATTATACAGTTGCACTTGAAATGAAGTCCAAAAGAGCTACAAACAGTATAAACAAGCACTAACATATTATCCTGTTATCCGTGCTCTGGGCAGCAGAAATTTTCATCTTCGGCATAAAAATATGTCCAAACTAGCGTGAAAAGGCTTGCTAATATGGTTTCCCTGTAATGGGGCCCCTGGAAGAGAGAGTTCAGAGTAAGAATAAACTCGCATAACACCAATCATTTACCACCAGTATCTACCTAAAACTAAATCAGTTGAGGGAAAAAGACTAACGATTTCGAATGGGTGTAATGTGATCAAATAAATTTTGTTAGTGGACCATAATGTTGAAGAACCTATTGTACATCAGACTCCATTTCTGCTTATTAGCTATACTAATAAAGAAAATGAAGATATACCTAAAACAGAATGACTTGAACTTCCCATATGGCTATAACTAACACACTCCAACAACTCCAACATCTCTGAAGCCTGGCAACCACTCCATCTCAGTCTACTCATATCGTTCTATTTAAAGAGCTTTAACTACAAATCAGTTGCAAACTCCTTCAAGAATATTTCATCTACAAAATCTGTTAAGACTCCCACGAACATTAACTACAAAAAATCACAAGATGTTCAAGCTATCTTCTCCATGTTTTTTCATCGTAGTGCTAATTGCTACCCTACACACAGTAACACATGTGACTGCCATTAACCCAGAACCGGCTGGAGAAGAACCTGCTCTTGAGTTGTTCATGCATGACATTCTAGGGGGCAGTAACCCTACGGCACGGCCAATCACTGGCTTGCTAGGGAATATATATAGTGGTCAAGTACCCTTTGCAAGGCCATTAGGATTCATTCCTCCAGACGGAATGGCCATCCCCAATGCCAATGGTGCCCTTCCAGCTGTTAATGGTCTCAATGGCATTCCACTAGGAACTGGCTTGTCTGGTACAACTTTTGCAGGTCAGAACCCAAATGGTCAGATCCAAACCCAACTTGGACCAGACGGATTGGGGCTAGGCTTTGGAACAATCACTGTCATTGATGACATTTTGACCAACAGCCCTGAGTTAGGGTCGCAGCAGCTGGGAAAAGCTCAAGGAGTTTACGTGGCTAGTTCAGCAGATGGGACCACACAGATGATGGCATTTACAACCATTTTCGAAGGGGGAGAATTTGGTGATGCCCTGAATTTTTATGGAATATACAAGATTGGTAGCGCAATGTCACGTTTGTCAGTGACCGGGGGGACAGGCAAGTTTAAGAATGCTATGGGATTTGCTGAAATCCGAGGACTTGTCCCATCAGGTCAAGTGGGCATTGATGGTGCACAGACATTACTAAGGATTACTGTCCATTTGAAATAATAAAAATACAATTGGATTAAATGCTTGTTTGTTGGTGTGAAATTAATGTGTTCATGGTTTGTGGTTTCTCTTGGTTAACGGGCTCTCATACTGCCAGATGTATCAGATGTTGCAACTGAAATGGTGTGAATATGGAAAAAAATCTTGATTGATTTTCCCTGCGAATATAAAAGATTTCCTACTTCAGCATCTGTATATCACCAAAAAAGCTATACAAATTGCAAAACAAGAACATAAACCAATAAAATGACACTTTTATCTGTGTTCAATAGAGACATCTGAATCCGACCTGGTAGCTGGGGGTATAAATCTAAAGAAAAACTCTACAAAGTCCAAGCTTTTCTGAAAGACCAAGCTTATGTTTGACACAAAATAAAAAGGGAATTCATGAACTTTCTTTACTGACTGAGTGCCTTAGGAAAAAGTAATGGTAATATGCTAGATTTCACACTAAAAAGTATCAAATCAGCTTATTTTCTCGATAATTTAATAATTCCTTTATGAGCAATTGCAGCAAACCAGAGATTAGGATCGTCGCAGTATAAGTTTTAAACAGAAAATTAGTATCCCTCTCCCCCAAAGGGAGGGGAAGCGGACAAACAGTCCCAGCCAACATTTTAGAATCTACACAAGATGCAGAAGCTCATTTTTTCTAGAAAACTGTGAATAAGTGGTCAGATTATTGCCTGATACAAAAGATGTATTGTGGCTAAAGTAGTAAAGATCGATCACTTCCTATGAACACTATAAAAAGCTCAAAATCCGACATACCATCTTTTCATAGATAGAGCTCCTCCAGTGCCACCACAATTCACAGGCTGGTAATCTTTAAACGAGAAGATACAGAAGCTTGATCAAGATTATACAGGGAATCGATAAAGTGCATTCGCAGTGAAGCTGGACCGTTGGCCATGTCCATTCCCATCTCTCCAGCAATACGAAATATGGGCAATGCTGAAGCTGTTGCTTCTAAAGCATGCAACGGATCGACAGCAACAAACGCAGCAACGAGGGCAGTGACAGCACATCCTGTTGCTGTGATCTTTTGCATCATGGGAACTCCATTACGAGCACCAACACCTTGGTGGCCATATGTAATGATATCAACAGCCCCTGATACTGCGATTATGGCACCACTTGATTGAGCCAAGGTCTTTGCTGCTTCCATTGCATCCATTGACTCATGAAAGCTATCTACACCCTTGAAAATGAAACTCAATCATGAAGCTGAAACGATCATAAAACCCCCAAAAGAAATTGAAAGAAAAACTAAGTCTCCCATGTTGTAATAATCCAATAAAAACAATTTCAAGCATGGTAATTCTAGTTTTGCAATTTTGACAATGATGCTGAATGGATATTTTATAAATTCTCGTGTGAGGAAAAATCCAATACCTTAGTGGCTCCAACAGAAGCCTTTGAAAGAGCAATAATTTCGGACCCATTTCCTCTAATAACACTAGGCCTCATACCCACAAGCTCCAAACAAGCCTTTAACCGGAAACCAGAAGCTCCAGCAGCAACAGGGTCAAGAACCCAGGGTTATACTATGAGTATACACTCCCCCCCATATTTTCTTGTAATTTACACATTTTTATTTTTATAAATACAAAATGCAAACACAAATTATTTATATCATAAATAAAATAAAATATTTAAAAATAAATTACAATAATCTCTTTAAATATTATAAAAATATAACTGCTATTTAAAACAAATAAACTAAACAATTTAAAAATAATAGAGAGAGGTTATTAATTTAAATAAAAATAATAATGCAAAGTTAAAAATATATAAAAAGGAAAGGCATTAGTTAAAACTTCGAAAAATTCAAAATAAAAAATAAAAAAAGGTAAGGTTTTCGACCACCATGAATAAAAAATAAGGTTTGAGTTTAGAATTTTAAAAATTTATTTTCATCTAAAAATATCTAAAAAATACCATTAGAACATAAATAAATCAATTTCTTAATTCAAAACATTTCTAAATTTAAACCTACTTATTGACGTCATGATAAATAATAAAAGACATCTCAATAAATTTTTTTTATCAAATTAAACTAATTAAGATAAAAAATAATTTCTTCCACTATTGAAATGTTAACATCCAATAACCTTTTCTTTTCTCTCTAAAATTAGAAACTTAAAAGTGAATGAAAATTCCGACTTGAAGATATAATTTTCAAACAAAAAAAATTAAAATAAAAATAGAGAAAAATCTCAAGGTATTTTTTTTTTCCCAAAAGGCACCGAATGAACAATACCATGTAAAAAAAAAAACTATATTTTCCCCTTGCTTTCCATCTTAGTCTTTTTATTTTTATTTTTTAGAAATATTATTTTTGTAAAATTGAGAACCAACTCAATTTTATTTTTTTCAAAGCAAAATAACAAAATCAAAGAAAAAAAAAGTTAAATAACAAGAATAGAAAAAGACTGAATAGCAAAAAAACAAAACAAAGAATTACTATAATGATTAACAATGTTTTCAAATGTATATACAATGAAAACAGCATACCTTTTAAATTTTTGCTGATGATTCCAGTTTTTTTCTAGCAATGTATTTCAAGTTTGAAGATTGATACAAGTGTGATGAGTTGAAAGAGGAAGCAAATCTTTTTGAACTCAGATCGATTATAACCAAAAACAAGTTGGAGCCTCCCCAAAATATGATTAAAGTTAAGTAGTTCTATTAACAAAATGTTTCTGAATAAACATCTTAAGTTAGGAATTTTACTGGTTATTTTCTATGATTTATTTTAAGGATATATAAGAAACAGAGAGCCAAAGGTAGGGAAGAAATAATTATTTTTATCACCAGATCTTTAAAATAAACCCCAAAAAGTGACTAAATAGAATCCCTGCAACGAGGCTATTCAATTCAAAGGGGGATTTCATGAATATTTAACCTTATAAAACCTTAATAAAATTAAGCTATTTATAAACTGAAATTGCAATAATCAAATAGGCACGACACGCTCTTACTGTTTCCCAGGAACCGAAACCCCGGACACACAAGACAGGCCCACTTCACTTCCTTCAAATATAAAAGTACCAGATAAATCGAACAGATTCACGGACGAAAGAAAGCCCTTCCATTTCCAAGAAAATGCAAATCCCACAACCACCACCACCACCGCCCTCCTCCTCCTCCACAAATGACACCACCAAAACCACACTCTTCATCATCCTAACCACCTCCTTTTTCTCCCTCCTCTTCATCTTCACCCTCTCCTCTCACTCCTTCAACACCTCCTCCTTATCCACCCATGGCCTGCCCGATCCGTATCTCTTCCCAAACCGTCAACCCACTTTCACCAAAATCCCTTCTGATCCAACCCCACCCTCCATCGCCTACTTGATATCCGGGTCCAAGGGTGATTTGGATCGGGTCCTTCGACTTTTATACGCCACTTACCACCCGAAAAACCAATACTTGCTCCATTTGGACCTCTCTGCTCCACAAACCGATCGTGATCAATTAGCTCTTAGTATCCAATCAGTGCCTATTTTTAAAGCTGCGCAGAATGTGAATGTGATCGGGAAGGCTGATTTTGCTTACCCAAAAGGGTCTTCTACCATTTCAGCCACACTTCATGGCGCTGCTATATTGTTGAGGTTGCCAAAGAAATGGGATTGGTTTGTTAATCTTGGCGCTGCTGATTATCCACTTGTTACTCCAGATGGTAAACGTTTTAAACTTTTTTGGTGGCATTTGTGTTTTCTTTTTTCAAATATTTTTAGTTTTGTTCTTGGATTATATGATGTGGGTTTTTGTTGGTTTTGAAATTAAAGTTTTTGTCTTTGTTTTTGTGAATTTTGTAGATCTTCTTCATATTTTATCATATTTGCCTAAAGATCTCAACTTTGTCAATCACTCGAGTTACATTGGCTGGAGAGAGTATGTGAAACTGACTTTTAAGACTTGCTGGTTTTTTTTGGTGTCATGCTAACGTGGTTGGTTTTGTTAAGGATTTATAAGTTGCATGTGGTGGTTTTGCAGGTCTAGACAATTGAAGCCAATAATTGTTGATCCGGGGCTTTACTTATCGGAGAAATCTGAGATGTTTTATGCTACTCAAAAGCGAGATTTGCCTAATTCTTTCAGGCTATTTACAGGTGTGTTTTCTTCTATTGTTTTGATTGTTCTTTTAGATGCGTTTTGCACTGAGCTAATACATAATGCTGTTTGTTATGCACAAAGAAGAGATATTGCAGTTTAGCATGCTTACTGAATGCCTATGAACTAGTTCGAACTGGGAACAAGCATGGTATAGCTTGAATTAGTGCGGAATAGCAGATTAGAAGCAAAATTTGTAGTTAACCAGATGAGTTAGATGATGGCATTTTGATGGTTTTGCATAATATTCCAAGGAAGTTATTGATTATACTTCGCTGTTCTCCGGTTTTTCCTTGCCCATTTTTGTCATTGAGAAAGTTTTATTGCTCATTAGCATGGTCAGGCAATGTAAGCTGCACTATTATAAATTATCAGGATAATTCCTCCATATCCCAATCAAATATTGTGTGCCATGATGTGTGAAATGGACCAGATAAGTGATGAGTAGAAGTTCAGTTTTAGCATTAGCCTGGAGGTGTAAGGTTATAGGATTCGTTCAGGGAAAAAGAACAGCAGCTCATCTCTGATGTTTGATGTAGTTAGACTTAGAGAGAATATAACTTTGTAGAATCCTGTTTAAGGGAAGTATAATCTCCTCTTGTCTCTGTTCTCTGATGGAGGGTTGGACAGAGAGCCATCAACTTAATTACTTTACTATTTTAGTGGTAGTAGAACCTAGTCAAGCTCGGATCATCATGCTCCTTATTGAAAACTGGAATAGCGCACTGAATACTTTGATATAATACTCTTATCAAGGATTCTCAACCATTGATTTCAGGGCCTCACAATTGATTACTGAGATTCATTTATGTTGTATTCCACCTAATTTGTTTTGTGAAACAAATACTTCCCCAATTGAAATTGGTTAAAAACTTATCAAAGATTATCAACCATTGATTTCTAGTTATACTTTTCTGACTAGCAAACCAGTGATGACTCCAATTTCCTCATTGCTAACTCACCTGGTGTAGTATAGAAAACCTACAATTTTCCATCGACCTAGTGGATGCTCCAAGTTTGATGGATTCTGTCTACTCTTATTAGATGGAAAAACTTTGGTTAATAATAACCAAAATGCTAGTTGCTAGGTGAATTTGCAATTTCTGAAGATGGAATAAAAACTACAAGATCTTTTTAGTTTCTCCCTAACATTGTTGATTCCTCAGTTGATGCCAATGGGGAAGTAGTTTGGTGTGCCATTTATATTAAGAGTTTTCCAAGAGGATTAGTTCAACTATCAAGAGTTTTGAGTGAATTGGCAGTTTTAAGTTTAACCAGTTTGGAGATTCAAACTGATTATTCTGTGGATAGAAGGCGTGTCAATAAACTTCCTGTCTAAAATCTCCAGGAACTAGCTTGGAGATTGGGTTTTTTTGTGCAGATGAACCCAATAATTGCTTGTTTGTTTTTGAAAAGAAGGGAGTGGAAAGGGATAAGAAATGAAAAGGAAGGTAATATAAAAGAGCAAAGAGAAAGTTGTAGCTCAAAATATTAATTTTGGAACCCCATATAATTGTAAAGTTCAATAGTTCGGACATGGTCAAATTTCTCTTTATGGAGCTTAGTGATCTTCCTCAAGTCATGCATGTTGCTATGAAGTTTATTTACTGCTCTCTTTTACAAAAGCATTATATCCTAGCATGAGCTTGGGCAGGGCCAAATGACCATGAAATAATTCTCCCTTTAATTTGAAATTCTTTTGCTTGTTGGACAAACTATTATTATTATTTTTTCATCAACACAAGCGTTTATTTTCCCTGCAGGAACTTCTTTTTCCTTTGTAAGTCGTAATTTGATAGAGCACTGCATCTTGGGTGTGGACAACCTTCCGAGGATCCTAATGATGTATTTATCAAACACACCTTCATCCTTAATCAATTATTTCCCAACAGTGATATGCAATTCTCGTCAGTTCAATAGGACTGTCATAAACCATAACTTACAATATGTAGCCTTTGAGAAGCCTTCTAAGAAGGTGCCCCGTGCACTAAATTCTAGTGAATTTGATGCAATGATTGAGAGTGGAGCAGCCTTTGCCACTCAATTCAAGTTAGATGATCCTGTACTCGATCGCATTGACCAAGATGTTTTGGGACGCAATCCTGGTGAAGTGGTGCCTGGTGGTTGGTGCTTGGGTGGTGAGCCTGGAAATATAACATGCTCAGCTTGGGGTGATGCTGATATTCTGAGGCCTGGCACTGGAGCAGCAAGACTTGAAAAACTAATTGTTAGATTGCTGTCAAATGGTGAATTTCACTCTCGTCAATGTATAGTTGAATGATCTCAACCCTCATTCACATGGAAAGCAAATAGAACACCAAGTAAAAGGGAGTAATATAGAAAAAAGAGGAGCGTGACAGAATGAGAGACCAACATTTTCCATGTTAAAATCTTGTAAAAAAAGTGTAATTCAATCTGTTGATTTTTTGAGAAATGATGACTTTTTTTGTGGTTCTCTAAGCTGATATATGTTGTTGAGTGAAATTACAATTCATCAGGTGTTGGAATTGACCCCAATGTTCCTTAGCAAAAATACGTAGTTGATGATATTTACATTGCTCTAGTGGAAGATGCTTCTACGAGAACCAAGTCCGATGGTGACTCTATTTCAAGGACTGGTCGTAACAGAGGCTTGTTCATGGAGATGCTCTGCAGAGACTCAACTAATTGATCGTAAGTTGACGCTCCTAAATGTGCTTGCTTTTCGTTGCTCAATTAGCTAAATGCCTTAGAGATGATGACTCTAGTTGATGATGGTGGACTGCTTGTGCAACACCAGGTCTGTTCCTGTAGAGATTTCCATCGCCCTTTTTAATCGAGGAATCTGCAGGGTAAAATGTAGCAACCTTCCAGGAAGATTTTTTTGATGAGGCTGCCAACCAACGAAAAATCATTTCGTTTCTTCATTTTTATAAGAATATCTGTGTTCTTGGAGCAACTGTCAAAAATGACCAAAAATGAAAAGGTAGAACTAGCACAGATTAGCCGTTCGTTCTAATGTAGGATTCTCTATCAGAGTATCCTCGCATTGTTGTGAGTAAGTCTATAAAATCTATTTAAAAATCTTAATTAATTTAAAAATCTAACATGAATGAAATTAAAATAAATCAATATTAATTATATTTTTTAATTTAATATGAAATTTGTAGTATTTACCACCATGTGTGCATTTTATGTTTGAGTTTAAATATATCATACGGATATATTTGATTTTAAACAATAAAAAAAACACTCAATTAGTTATTGATTTTATAAAAAAAATAAAACTAGCTTAGTCAATCATGGAAAGAATGTGAAAACCGATACTAAAAAAGTGTTAAATCAACCTCTATTAGAAGGATAATTAATTTTAATAACTAGTGCATAGAAAAATCACAAAATAATAATTTATTATTGAAAATTCTTTATTTTGAGAAAACAATAAATATTAAAAAAATAAAATCATAAAAAATAAAAAAGGAGTTAGATGAGACCATGTGTTGGTCTCAACATGCTTGGGCAAACACGTGTAATCTAGGCTAAAAAGATAAAAATAAAAAAAATAGTGGCAAACAACACGTTATTATATGCAATTTCTAGCAATCTATTAATCATGGGAAAGTTATCTAAAAAATTAGGCCATCCAAACTTAATTTCTAAATCATTTTTAACTCCAAAACCTTAGAATCATCTCAATAGCCCTCAAAACATATTTTCATCCAACTCTGGAAACTTAAAATAAACAACTCTTTCGTTAATTTTTATAAATTTCACCCGAAGAAATCACTGAAATTCAATACAATGCCACAGAACGGAGAGCTACAGAGCAGATTATTACAACCTACTAGAACCGACCACCTTAAAAATTTTCTGGGCTGTCATCCAGCTGTTTCTCATCTTCAATCTCTACCTCCAAAATTTCCTGGAAACAAGAGATCATCAGAAGCCATGACCGAACGAGTACAGTATCATTTCTATATTATTATTTCTCAATTGCTATAAATAAACTTACAGGGATTCTCTGCTTCAAGTAGTTGCCAATTCTAGCAAGAACCATGGAACGTTCGTGCCAAAACCTACCTTTGAGACTGATCACCACAAATGGTCCATCCAATTCCGCAAGCTCAACTTGTCCTGGTTACATGTTCAATTTTGCATCCTTAAACCACATTACAGAGAGAGCATATCAGTAGAGAAATCAAGCCCATGTGTACCTTAGGAGTCACCTGTTATGCCCACTGAAGTGTCAAAAATCTGTCCAAGCTGCAAAAACAGACACACATCCTACTATTTTAAACTAGCCAAACTCATACAGACAAGAGAAAAACAAAGAAAGTCTCATCCCAGAAAGATCACTGTACTTGCCTCGGCTCGAGCATCAACCAACACCTGTTTAACATTCTCTTCAGTCAAATCAAGTGGAGGCAGTGGCACACCTGCAGCAGCTGCTGTTATTGTTGTTAATGGTGATGGTTTTCTATTTGGTCTCTGTACTTGTGGCAGCATTACCAGTTTAGGTGCTGCCAGCGTTCTCCTCATTAGTCTTACTGGGTGTTCTGATCTGATATTGGCAAAGACACTGTAAGTGCAAGGAGAGAGGAGCGGTGATGTTCTTTCTGGTACGTGGTAACAGTGACTGCGAAGAAACATCACCTCTGTTGACATCTTAATTTGCCTGTGTTTCAACCTTGCTTGATCTTGTTGCGGGACGTAATCTTGATCGAAGAGAGTAGTGATAAAATGGATTTGGATAGCTTCGCTGTTGTGGACATTTCCCTACCACTCATACACATTTGGGTGGCTTCTACGATGCTTTGGTTAAATCCCTTTAGATGCTTTTGTTTTTTTTTTCATTATTATAATATATAACGATAATTATTATTTTTTTAGATAATTTTAGAGCAATATGAACCGTTCGATGTAAACTTCATTGTAAGTTATTTCCTCGTTTAGGGTGAATATGATAAATTTTCTTCTCAAATTACTCGATTTTTCCTTTATTCAATTTGGAGTTTTTTTTTCTTTCATTTGAATTATTTTACCTCATTAATATTTTTTACTTACAATATTAAAAAAAATTATAATTAATTATCCAAAATTAAACCCGACTAAAAGTTTTTACTAATTAGATATAAAAAAATTACAAGTACAGTAGTTTTGAGATTTATAAATAAAAAGATAACAAATTAATAAAACATCATGTTGGCAAAAAAGAACTATCATATTACCAGAATTACTCAAATTATATTCTGAATAATCATTTGAATTATCGGTTGTTCAAAAAATTTTAAAACTAACTATCCAAATTCGTTTTTTTTTCTTTTCTCATATCTTCTTCATGCATAGTTCGACAACACCCTCTCCAATTCCAGCTTTATTATTTATCCCTGAATTATGAAATTATATGTAATATATATATTTTTATATATTAAATATAAAGATAATTTATTTTTGTTGATATTAGAATTCTTAGGTTTTTAATTTGAAAAGATAATGATTTTTTTTAACGAGAAACAAGTTAGCAATTAAAAAATATAATATTTTTTTAATTTATATCAAATAAATAAATAATATAATTTACCTCAAATAAGATGTATTAGAGATGATAATACTTTTTTTTTCTTATACAATTGATTTATTTTTTCAGTTCTTGAAATTAGTTAGGATTCTTAGTGACCAAAATACTAGACAATAACATTTATTTATTTTTTCTATTGATAAAAAATAAATTTTTTTTATTCTTTTCACCCACATAATTTTTAATTATTCTGATTTAAAAAAATAATTACTACAATACCACACAAGTAGGACAATAATTATTAAGAATATTAAAATAATAATGTGACAAATTAATATAATGTAACTTATAAAATGCTATTAGTTATGGTTTAAGTATCATAAAAATTTATTGTATTTAATAATTTTTCTAATTTTTTGTTCTAATAGAGAAATTAACTTGACATATAAGTGCTATTAAATTTTAAATTATTTGTGCTATGTTCTTGCTGTTCTTCTATCTTTAGGGTGTTTTCCATGGCAATTTATTCCATTGAATCTCGAATTATTTAATTCGTGTGACCTAGTAATTAACACTAGATACTTAGAATGCCAAAATTTGGATTTCCAAATTAATGAACGGATAAATTAGACAGCATTGTCACCTTTTAGATCCGAATTTAAAAAAAAAAAAAAAAAAAAAACTAGCCATTTAGATCCGAATCCACTGAACATAGTTTTGTCATAATCTGCTGGGATAGAGAACAATAATGAGGTACTGGTACTTTTCTAGAGTGCGCCATTGGATCGAGGGCCTAGCTTGTGAAGACCAAACAGCAAAACAGAGCAAACCACTCGTTTCATGTAAATTTGAGTCACAAAAATAATGGCGGAAGTGTCAATTTCTTCCTCATAACAAAGGATGTAACTCTGCAACCTGAAAAAAATATACAGATTTTCCAAGTCTCAATTGAATTCTCTAATATAATTGTCTTCCAAAATGTCTCAATTATCACACAACATAACTTGCACCTAACCTAAGATGGGGTCTTGGTATGGATATGACTATCTCATGGAGCTGCATGGCACATAATTTGCTCTTCTTCATTAACCATCTTTTTTCTAATAACTAGTGCTGTCCAACATCCGCGGACAACTGTGCTCCATTATGGCTGCCCGAAAACTATTTCTCTTGATTCCCAACTCATTAGAAGAAGCCAAAAAAAGTGGCCACAGCAAAAACAAGAAACAGCACTCCACCCAAGTAGCCAACCTGGTTGAAAAGGCAGAGTGAGTGGCATAGAATACAGAATATGAGTTGAAACGTTTTATAATAACCCATTATACATGGTGGCGGCTCTCACCAGCTTTTCTGAAATGTAGTTTGCAAGAAAGGCTCCGCCTAGAATGGCAATGGATGTTGCAACCAGGTGCCCAGCAATGGCTCCAGTTGCCACACCCCATGGAGACTACAGAAAGGGAAAAGGGGAAGCAATGCTGTGATTGATTCTCAGCTATGAAGAGAATAGCAATATCATATGGTCAATAGTTCACGAAATCACACCTGCGCAGCACCAAGAGCAATCGTTGCAAGCATTGAGCGATCTCCCCATTCCTAGAAGCAATTACAATTTGGTGAAGCTGGAAACTTTCGGTTCATTAAATAATGCCTTCTAACATCGACTGTCTCACAGTGAAGTTGCCAATAAGATATGACAGCATGAAAATGAAAATCTACGACTGTATCCAAATGTTTATACTGCAATTTTAATAACAATAGCAAGGTGCAGTTGGAGTTTCGAGAGCTAGCAATTCGTGCAAAAACCATACAGAGGACCACGTTTAAATTCTCCCTATCAAGGGCCCTTTAAGCGAGACCAAAATGCCATTAGGAAAAAGAAATTCTTACTATAAAACTTGAAAAAGGAAGATAAAAGTATGGATGCTTACAGCGAAGAAGACAAGGCTGAATGACTTCCACACAATCTCAAATGGATTGGTGAGCGGTTTTGAGACCTGTAGTCATTAAGAAAGTATCTGCTGCGATGAATTTTAGGAAACACCAAATGAAACAAATTCCAAGAACACAAAGCAAAATCTCCCAAAATCATCAAACAAGAATAACCATGCCTGTGCCTTTTGCAACTCACTCTAAATGAATGAACTGAATATATTCCCCAAAAGCTCAGGCTTCTGAGTTACGAGATTACCTTTTCTTTCACAAGCTCCTCAGCTTCAGCATATTCATCAAGTTCCGGACAACTTTCGTCACCAGTCTTAGAGTCCTTTGATGGAAGATCCCACGCATCTTTTATTGATTTTAGGCCAAAGAACATGAGAAGAGTTACTGCTGCATATTCTCCAATTGGCAGGGCTGTTCATGGGCTAACAATATAAGACACATGTTTCTGTTTCACCGAAGTCATTAATAAAGAACACAAGCAAGTCAAGTGGACAGTTACCAACACAATAGCTTACTTGTTTGGAATTGAGCAGGCACTGAATTAAATATTCGTCCAATTACCACCGACAAGATTGTCATAAGTGAAAGAGCACCCATTGATCCCAGAAGAACCTGGTCAATGATTTGAGAGATTAAAAGAAAATTTTAGTCACAAAAGAAAGCATTAACTGATATGGGATCATCATATCTAGATACCATAATACATATCTGCAATGAACGACCTGCAATCTTAACTTAAAAATGACTACTTCTATTTGCTGATTATAAATGAATGACAATGCCAATAAGTTCCCACTTATTAGTCTCTCATTTTTCAAATTATTTGTGGGAGTAAGCTGCAAACTTCTAGGGGTTTTCAGATTTTATTCACCCCTAGGGAATAAAACTATCATATTTATGACCACATTTAAGAAAATTGAACCAGAACAAACATTGAAGAACATAACATAAGCAATCCTGAATTAATAGGAGTTGAAAGTTCAGGAGAAACGTACCAATCCTTTCTCATATTGCATGGCCAAGAGTGCAGCAATAAAAAATGTCTGTCAATACATAAGAGAGTTAATTTTAGGCTCCAGAAATTTGGAAGTGCAGATAATTAGTCAACTTCAGCAAGCAAATTGGTTCACATTGTAGGAAACAAAATCCTCAAATAAGTAAAACATATCCCAGTTGGACCTGTACTGTCTCTATTTTCACACATCAGCTAAAAGAATCTAACTCATCAGTCTGTACTACTCCTGATCACCATTCTGCTTATGTTTGAATCATGCCTTCAATTAAATTAGAAAAACAAAAGGTTCTTCATAGAATAAGATTTCCACCATTCATTTGTTAATGTGAACCTGTAAACAGAAAAACAAACTGGATATTTCTGTTGTGGTCATTACTCATGAAGACTAGAAGATCAAATCCAATGAATCTATCTCGCCAGCAGAAGCTAATGAGGTCATAATGAATAGCAGATTAGCAGTTATCAGGCCTAGCTGCTGGAATGCAGATCACGCAAAAGGGCATTAGAGGTTGGGGTGCCACGAGCATGGAAATGTGCAAAGTTAAACATCAATTACTTAATTAATTTTTTGACAATTCAAAGGCATTTGTAGCACATATTTGTTACACTTTAAAGGTTGCCACTGACTGCTGAAAAACATCCAGAGTGTACACTTTATTTATCATTTGTTCTCATTTACCTATGGTTGCAACCAAATTACAGTTGGCCTTCCTTTGCTCTTCAATTTGGAAAATTGATGTGATAAAAAATTATTTCCTCTGTCTATATTTTTTTATACCTAACCATTTTGGGAGGCTCCAAAAGTTTGTTCGCTTTAATTTTGTACAGAAGTTCATAAAATCTCTGTCATATTCTTGAATGAATGTAAACAGTAGTAAGAAGTTCCCCTACAATGTTGAACGAGCAGATAATGGAAGAGAAATCTGGAGATAGTAATGGTTATTTGGTCAGTAAAAATCATGTAAGACAAAGCAATTGTAATCAGCTTGAAAAGAGCAACAGTGAAAGCATGCCAAAAGTATCCTTAAGCCCTTAGTATGTTAATAAATAGCTTGATATTTTGCTTAATTCACAAGAAATTTGAGCAATTGGATTGCATGCATTAGGTCATACGTCATGTTTCATTTCCCTGGGAATATTTTGCACTCCCCAAGTCATCTACATTTTTCCCTTAGGGCGATTTGAATAAGAAAAAACCTTTTTTGACAAACCTATACCAAGAGAAAAGGTAAAATGAATACTTTGAAAAAGTCAAGCCATCTAGCCATTGTGTGCAGAACTTCAATAAGGTAAATTAGAAAACATATATAAAAAAAAGTCTCACGGACATAGAATTAGCTGGCAATTGAAGAGAAAAGTTTTAACTGTAAACTAATTACCTTGTCCCCTATTTCAGAAACAAATATTAATGTGAATGCAGCAGTCAATCCTGACTTGGCGATTGCTGCTAAAATTGATGAAGGTCCACCTCTCACGAAAGCAATAAGTGAAAATACCAAAGTACATCCAAGTAGCACAATAGCTATAGATAGAGGATAAGGAATTTTGCTGGGTGGCTTTACACTGCAAATCATGAAAGAATTATGAGTGACGTCTTACTTAAAATATGTCCATCCTAGGCCTCTGGCAATTTAGACTTCAGATGCACTGACTAGATGTTTAAGATCATCAATGTTAAACAAATTCAGAAACAGTTTGGGTTGAAATCTAATGACTAGCAAAATTGCAATTAGGTCTATCCCCAAAAGATTTTTTTTCTTATTGACGTCAACAGCATGTGATTTGCATGAAGGATAACAGAGGAGGTGTGGACATCTTTTCTTCATAGTTCTGATAGTGAATGGCCACTTTAGCTTCCTAGAGGTGGGAAAAAGGGGTTCGAATCATACAGTACCAACAGAAAATCATCATAAATCAGATTTAGATAACTTCTTCAACTGAAAACGGTTGCCAGCTCCACTTTGAAGAGCTACTATGTAATAGAAACACTCAAGGATTCTCCTTCCATTTGTGCATGCAAATGTTGATAAATACAAAATCACTCATCAGAGATATCTATATGAAGTTTGCAGTGCCATAAAAACTGGTTATCTCCAGGAGAGAAATTCATAGTGCATCATTATGGCTTAAACAACACAAATGTTTACCAGATTGTAGCTTTATAAGAATCAGTATTTCTTCATATCACTTACATTTCAGGTAAGTTATCACCAGGTGGACCGTTGACAAAACTTTTCTGGTTGTCTTGTTCCTCCTTGCCTTCATAGCCCCCAGATCCTATACCAACATTGGATGCCTGTGCTCTGAATGTGCCGGATCTGGAATTCAACTTTGAGATCTCTCTGCGTCTTACTATTAAAGAACATGTTACCCACTAACTCAACACCAAAATAACTGACAATAGAAATGATGTAAATACATACAAAAGAGATTAAAATATATTAACAAGATGCACGGCAATTTTTAGTGGCACAAGCATCAACGAAGAATGCTTCTCCATGAACTATTTTAAAACCCAAAGGGGGCACTCAATAGCCTCCACAATTATACCTCGATATTATTTCAGCCTGACCGTATGAGTTGGAGAGTTTTACTTAATAGCACACAATGCACAGGAGACAAAACATGAACATTGTCGCACATTCATGTCGTAATAGGGTCTAGCTAGTTGGACTCTTTACATTTTATCATTCATTCAGATAAACAAAACCATCAAATATTCATGATTGATGGAGCCATTCAATTGCAACTCCACACCCTTTATGTTCCAGCATATATACAGACACCCACCCTTAAATCCCAGCAAACATCCAAAAAACAAGATAATCAAAACAACAGAATAAACCCAGTATCCCCAAGCTAAGTTCTTATCCTCTACCTCATCCTAAGATAAAATTCACTGTGTATCCATTCTCCTAGGTATACCAACTAAACTATTTAGCGCAGCAAGCCAAAATTCCACTTTAGAACACTTAATTGGTAACACACATTTGAAAAGGAACAGAAACTATCAGTCAAGTAAGCAGCTTTATCATTTCCTCTTAACAAAGATTCAGTTTTTGAAGCACAAAGGGATACCGAAATGAATAAACAGAAAAACTTACACGAAGTTGAAATGGGTTTTCTAGAAATGCAAGCAAAACATGGTAATGAATCCACCAAAAGCAGTAATGGAGGTTTGGTGCTGCTACCATTTGAAGTTAGTGGTGTTTTTGAAAGGGTCAGCCCCTGCATCTTTTACAACTTTTCTTCTAAAAAAAATTTCACAGATTCATATTAGCTCCTCTAGTCTTCGATGGAGATTGGTTTATATACGCGAAGCTTCTTTATTCCTTCTACCGCTCTAATCAGTGTAACGGTAAAAAATTTCAGCTGAATTTTTGTTTCTGTGTTTTTACAGGGCGGACGTTGTACTCTATGCCACGTGTCCAATAAGATAAAATGATAAATTTTATTACAAAACGACGACGTTGGGTATCCAGGCTTTTTTTATTTCGGTTAAAGAGTCTGAATGGCATAGGACTTGTAGTCCAGTCTTTTCAAGCTCTAGCTCAATTGAGGAAAGCCCATTGGTCTTGATAAATTTCGATGTGGGCTCTGATTTAATTTTGATTATGTTAGATTTATTACTAATTCATACATTAATAAATTTGAATTATGTTGGGCACAATAGGGTTTTTTTCACCATTTGAGGGTACTTTTGAATAATTTATATTCTAATTGAGATTAAGTATATTTTTTTTCCGAGAAACATGGTCTTAAAACATATCTTCATTTCAATTAGATGCATTCAAGAAGATAATTTTTATTTTTTTGAGAATTGTTGACTAAGTTCTTGTTTGATATTATTTTTTAATTTTTTTTTTTTTGAGAATATATTAAAATATTTTTTATTTTTTAAAATTTATTTTTGACATTAAGATATCAAAACATTATAAAAAAATAATTTTAAAAAATAAAACAAATTTATATTCTTTCAAAAACACTTTTAAAACCTAAAAATAACCAAATCTCAAAAAAGAGCAATGGTGTAGTTGCATCAAAAATGAATTTGAATGCCTGAGGAAGCACGCAGGACATGGGGATGACATAAATTGAGGACCATGGTACTTGGGCCCCAGTCATCATGGATCTCTTGAAAGTTATAAGGTGGACAAATTCATTGGGCTTCATGCCAGTAGTTGTGTGGGCAGGCAGGCCACCGGAGACCTAAAGCACTTTGATACAAACGGAATTTTTTTTAATATTCTTTTTCCCTTTATTTCAACGTGATAAGCTCTCTTTAATCAAGTTTAAAAGTGCCCAAGTCTTGCAGGATTTTTTTTTTTAAAAAAAAAAAAAGCGAAAATTTTGGTAAAAAAATTAGTTAAAAAAATCTCGACTTGCACAAAGTTTAAAGTCAACGAATTATTATGTTGATCCACTAATACTGAAAATAAAAAATTCTACCTAACTCAAACAGATAAGAGTGTTTTAGATGTGATTAAGTTTCAAATCTGGTTTAGGGTAAAACTAAAGGTAAAAGGTTAAGTTAGTTTAGGTATAAATATTCATCTAAAACCGTAACCCGGCTCAAAATAAATAAATAACTTTAGAGTTTTTAAAAAAATAAATATATATTAAACTAATTATGTATTAATTAATTATAGATTATAGTATTTGGGATTTGAGTAGGGTTCAAATCTGAGTTATAGTTGTTCGATAAATACTTAAAATCCAATTAAGCTGTGCTCGAGTATTAAATTTTCATCCTCGTATGCAGGGGCGAAAATGACAGTAATTTATAAGGGAGACCAAAATTAATATAACAAGTTATATTATTACATGACCTATTTATTTAAAATAAAAATATTATATATTACATATTTAAATAAAAAATAAAAAAATCAAAATATTTTATAGGGTACAAACTCTTGCTTCCCTCTGGTTCCGCCCCTGCATATGGGTTGAGTAGTTATTTTGAGTTTGAATTAAGATATAAATAACGAAAACCCCCTATTATCTTTCTTAGCTAGGATAGGGAAGAGTTTAAAAATGTTGTAGTGCTTTAAAGTGTATTTTGTATGAAAATATATTAAAATAATATATTTTTATTTTTTTATATTATTAGATTAAAATAATTTTAGAAATATAAAAATATTTTTAAATATTTTTTTATAAAAAAAAATGGTTTGGAATGCAATTACAAAGGTTATATAAATATAACTAATAAGATGGGTTTAGTCTCAGATATTAAAGTTAACATTTGGTAATCACGTCTGTACAGCACCTGATCTAACCGTGACCAAGGGGATTTGATCATTTGAATATTAGTATTCTGAAAAACGAAAACAGGGGCAATTTATTCAATCTCTAGAGCGTTTAGAATTGATATTTAACCTGGTTTTCATAAAAATTAGGATTTTTTATTTTCAATTAAAATTTATAGTATTTTTAAAATATTTTTATATATTAATATAAAAATAATATTATTTTAATATATTTCAAAACAAAATAATATTTTATTAAAAAAAATCTCCAATGTATTTACAAACATCATTTTTATGCTGTAGCTTTTCAGTGATTCTCATGAACAGCACGTGACTCTCGCCTTCATGAAAGAAAGAACACGACAACCCAACCCCCATCTCCTTACCCACCTGTCATCATCCCAAATGGGTAACGCGCGATGGGTGGACCCCGTCTATGCACATGCAAAAGGGTCCCACAAAAATAAATCAAAGGGCTCAAAATTATACCATTTGTACTTGTGTCGTCACAGTTTAACTGAATTTTCTTTAAAATATATATTTTTTAATTCAAATTGTTTTTTATTTTTAAAATGTCTCAATATTTAAAATAATTTTTATAAAATAAAAAATAGCGTTTTAAAATACTTTGAAGTAATTTTTTTAAAAAAAAACAATTTCTACTTTACTATTAAAAAATTAATTAAATTATTATTATTATTTTTTTCTGTAAACTTCTTCCTAAGTACATCACTAAACCCATTCAACTGAAGTACCTAGTGCAGAGCAGGTGCCTGGTCGAGGGATCACAAGATCATCGCCGCTACGTGCGGTGTCTGGGAGGTCAAAAGCTGGGGGATTTTTCATTTTCCATGTCTCTACGTGTCAATATGTAATTGGTCCAGTGACGTGGGTGGCGGACCTTATTGGAAGGCATGCATTTCACGCTTTGTAATGACCGTCCCATTTGAGGCCTGACCGTTGCGTAAGCGGCCTCATATTATTATTTTTATTTTTTAAATTTATTTTTACTATTATTATATCAGAATAAATTAAAAAAATTAAAATTCCATGGACCTTTGTTTTGGACGCAATCCAAACAGGGACGTATCAAGAAGTATCTTTTCTTACCCTAACGCACTCCCTTTTTACCTTATTTACGTTTATGCCCGCATTGAAAGCTAATCTGGGAAGCATTAAAATTATTTTGTTAGCAAGCTCTCTTAAAAATAAAGTCTTAAATGATAGTGTAAGGAGCAAACTCCCATGCCTATTACATTGAATATGTAATAACGACACCTTACTGCACAGCTAAACGCGTAGAGAATATAAATTGTAAAGGACACTGGGTTGTTGATAAATTTCATGATTCTTTAATTTATATTTATTTTTATTTTCCAGGGCCAATGCTTATCTCCTTGAACGTGCATGTTTCCTGTTTTTTGTACATGCTTTTGTTTTTATACGAGGTAAATAGAAAAGCGTCATTTTATGTAGATTTGTTTCCTAGTTTCAAATATTTTTTTTTTGTTTTTTGAATTTTTTTTAATAAATCTAACAGAATATTATTTTAATATATTTATCTGAAATAAAAAAACAGTGAATACCTTACCCTACCTAACCAAACCCACTAGTCGTTACAAAATCAACCAAAATGATTTAAGAAATGTAAAAAGATAAAAAGAAAAAAAAAAGACCCCTCGTTCCCACCAATAAAGGGAAAAAAAAGGAAAAAATCCTCGAGTTCATCGTGAGATAATATTAGCCAAAAGAAACGAGAGACGTCCTCTCTCTCCCTCAAAACGCCAAGTATCCCTCTCTCTATTGAAAACAAACGATAAACAAAATCCTTTTTGGGTTGCTTCTTCTTTTTCTTCGAAGAAATGGAGTCTCTAGACACGGCTGCTTGTTTCATGGATGACCTTTTGGACTTCTGTTCTGATATAGGAGAGGAAGAGGATGGTGAAGAGCACCAGAGGAACAGCAAAAAATCCAGAAGGGCACTTCCTTCCCTTAACCCTAATGACCTTCACCCGGCTTCTTTCAACGTTTTGGAACATAGTTTATTACCTGTAAGTTTCTTATCTGGGTGTTCCTTTCATGGGTTCTTGAGGCCGAAAGTTGCGGCCTCTGGCGGTTTTCGCCCTCCCTAAGGCTAGACCCTGTCTGACTCGGCTCGGTTCAGGGTTGTTATGAGTCGACTCGGGCGACTCTGTCCGGGATAGCGGCCGAGTTTTTTTGACTCGGCATGATGTGGCTCTGCTGAGTCAAACTGGATGGCCTCGAATAATGGTGCTAGTTGAATTTTCTTGTTCAAACAGTTTTGCAAAGGAGAATTTTGACCACATCGAACTCTTGACTCTATTCACAAATAGTACGGCAGTTTGAAGGGTGTTTTGGACATTTAATGCCAACTTGTAGTCTTTATCGTTATGAGCTGTATTTCACAAGGTTGTAGTTGTAGTCAATAAATTTATCCTTGTCATTTATAGTCTTGCAAGTTTGTCACGCGGCCACTCCTATTGAAAAGACAACAGGGCCCCCAGCGTCCTTATAATTTTCTTACCATGTTTAATTCCGAGTTCTTGAGTTGACCAGTTGAGTCAACTCAGGAACATTCTTATGTTGTCAAAATATGGGGGTTTTGACTTTTGAGTTACTGATTATTTGTTGACATTTTCGCTTTATCCCAGGAATTTGCAGAGGAAGATCTGGAATGGTTATCCAACAAAGATGCGTTCCCAACAGTCGAAACTTGCTTCGGTAGCCTCTCCGGTGAGCCAGGCAGCATTCCCAAGCACCACAGCCCAGTTTCCGTGCTCGAAAACAGCACTACTAGTAGCACCAGCAACAGTGGCAATAGCAGTAATAGTAACATTATTATGAGTTCCTGTCGACTTCGCGTGCCTGTTAAGGCCCGTAGCAAGCGCCACCATAGACACCCTCGAGAAATCCAAGAGCAAGAGTGTTGGTGGAGTCAGGAAAATTTCACGAGGAAACCGGCTGAGTCAGTAGCAAAATTGGGGAGAAAATGTCAGCATTGTGGTGTTGAAAAGACTCCACAATGGCGGGCAGGTCCAGATGGACCTAAAACATTGTGTAATGCTTGTGGGGTGAGATACAAGTCTGGTAGATTGGTGCCTGAGTACCGACCTGCAAATAGTCCAACGTTCTCCAGCAAATTGCACTCGAATTCGCATAGGAAGGTTGTGGAGATGAGGAGGCAGAAGCAGATGATGGGGTTACTTGTTGCGAAGCCAATGGATAAAGGGTAGGATAGTGGCTATTCAAGTTTTATTTCTGAGTTATTTTACTACTAGCATGGTTAGGGAGTTGGGGGGGGGGGGGGTTGCCGTATTGTGATGGGATAGGTGATTAGTGATGATGTTTGTTTTGGAGGAAATTTACCAGGGGAATTTTGACTTTTAGTTTGTTTGGTTGGTTGATTGTGTTCTTAGAAATAGAAAGCAAGGCCGTGTTATTTGGTTTTTTCGTATCTTAATTCTTCGCTGTATTGCTTGGATAGGATATGATGAGACTTAGGGTTAGTGCAGTGTGCCAGAGCAAGTTTTTTGGTTAGGTTGTGCTTGCTTTGAACTAACTAATTTCTTATGGTTAGTGGCAATTTTATGAGCTGTAACACAATTCAAATTGGTTGATTAGAGAGAATCCTCCTTGAGTTTCCTAAATACAGACATGGGTATTGCAGTGAAGTTTTCCGTGTTATTGTAGTCGACATGACTGATTTTGTAGTTTTTTTCTTCGTGGTTCTTTTTCTCAGTGAACTTCTTGGTCAGATATTGTTTATTGTTTCCTCAATTTGAATGGCGACTTTTATGCAAACATATAGTTCAAGTGAACTGGTTGGAGGTGAATACGATGTAGCTCTACAGAACGTGCTTGTCGTGTGGTTGCAGGTCCCTGAATCTATCATGGTTTCAGACGGCAGATTATAGGAGAAGAAACAATGATGGATCCCTAGCTGAGCTCTTGTTCTTGCTTTCTTCTGGGGTTTTACTTACGGATTTCTAGGTTATGGAAAGCGTTCTACAAGTAGTAAGCCGAATGCAGGTGCTGCCAAGAAGCTATTGCTTTGGAGGTTTTGTTGGTAAATAAATGACTCTGCTGACAGGGAGAGCGCTTTGTTTGGATGACTATGACACCCGAAATGAGCTGGTTGATATGAGACTCAGAGTTCATGTGATGTTGTGGAGACGACCTTTCCAAGGCTGGGAATGTTGGGCGGCTGTGATTCTATGCGAGTGTTGGCCACCATTTAAGGGTTTTAACAGCAGGATATAAGAAACTTCAGGATGTGAAAGTTGCTATTCTGATTAAGATTGCATGCGAGCTCTATCTTTTGAACTGCAAGCACAAAGGTGATCTGGGCTGATCTTTGCTAAGGAATGACAGATTTGATTGAATTGTTCAATCAAATCTGTCATTACAGTATGAGATGAGAGCAATTTGGAATGTTAGAAAGATCATCCTTGCAATGATTCGAGCAATAATTCAATAATCGGCATATTCACATCACATGGATCAGGTTGTTGCGACTTTTATCGTAGTTACGGCATTGTCGCTGAAAAAATCTTGGATTTTGAATACGTTTCTTAAACTCTAGTTTCCAAGGTGTCAGTTAAGTGTCATTGTTTAATTAATGAACATGACTAGGTCACTAATTTTCCTTAACTCGTGAATTTGTCATGATGTTCCTCTGGTGATAAGGGAGAGACCTCTCCTATATTTTAACAGGGGACTGAACTTTTGGCATGTAGTTGGATTGATCATGCCACATGGGGGGTACTGTATGAATGCGCTGATTTTTGCCGGTGAACATGAGAAAGGACTGAATAATTGGTGCTAATAGGTTAACACAATGATTGATGATGGACACTAGCTAGCGGCTGCAGAAAACCACAGATGTAAAGAAATCAAGGAACTTTTGCCCTCAACTCCAATCGAAATAGAAAAAAGGAAGAGCAGATTTCGACAACACAATTACTTACTAGAATCTGTTGAAGCACATGTAAAATTTCTCTCTCTTGGAGAAAACACAATTAAGAAATATCCTATCTGGGTTGAATATCTAGTGGAGTGATTGTGCTCGTGTTTGGTTAGCTAAGTTAAGAGAGAAAGGAAGAAGATGCCAGAGAAGTTGGAGAGAGGTAGGGAGAGGAAGGAGGAGAAGAACCCATAACTGGATTAATTCTTGTTCTTATTTTTTTTGTTTTTGTCGATATTCATTTTGTTACAACTGATAGCATATATAAAGCAATTAATCAGAATAATTGAATGTTAATTTAGCATTCTTCTCAGTACAGGTAATTTACACTTGTTATTGAAACAGTGCGCATAAATAGAAGGAAGGATTGGGCTGATACGGTGCGTTGCGATTAACTATTCACTTAGCAACGGTCATTTCTTTTCAAATATTCCCTTCGGCTTGTTTTCTTCTCGTTGGCAATCCTCATTAGCCAAATTCACCTGCAACAATTCTCTCCCTTTCAGAAACACCTTTGCCTCGAGGTTGAATGATAGAAATCTGAGTTTCACTTCATCCATGAATTCCCATGTTGCCTCAGAGGGAGATACAACCCTTGCCAATGGACTAAGATTTGAGTTGCAGCCTGTTGACCCCCTCTGACTGGTCTTCGATCCAAGATTGCCTAAGGGGCCAATCGGGCAATTTAGTGTGCAACATTTTGTTTCCCAGGTTCCTCTTCAATTGGGAGACATGGAAGACAGGGTGGATTGTCGATGAGGAAGGAAGATTTAACTAGTAAGAAACTTCTCTAATCTTCTCGATAATTGTATATGGACCATCATACTCAGCTGCTAACTTGTGTTGGTTGTGCTGTGGTACTGACTTTTGCTTGGAGGGCTATAGACCAAGTCTTCTACTTCAAAAACTTTCACTTCTCTTTCTGTTTGCTAATTGCCTCATTCTATTATGTGCTTTGACCAAGTTCTGCCTGATTATCTGTAGCATTTGTTCCCTTTTATTGAGGCAATTGTCTATTGTTTCTGGGGGGGGGGGGGGTCTTTAGGGAAGTTTGTACCAACTCTATATCACCATTGGGCGGGGACAGGGGAGGCTGGGCCCCTGCAAGGAAAATATTTTTCCAGCCTTCTTTAAATTTATTTTAAGTATTTTTATAAGACACCGCACAAATTTCTTGTCATGTATTTTTATTTTGACCCCCTTAATTTTATGTTTTGTTCCGTCCCTGGTTACACTATTGTGAATGGATATCTCTTGTCATGCATCTGAAATAGTTCTTCACATATTTGTTGACTATCTCGGTTTGCCCAATTGATAGTGGTGTAGTATAGGTCGACCCCTTAGAAAGTAAACAATTCCTTCCAAAACTTGAAAAACTCAGTCTCGATCACCAACTACGATGGCAGGGGGACCATGAAGTTTATAGACCGATCGAGTCCATAAAAATTTTAGCTATTAAACTGGCAGGGATCTGAAAGCGCCATAAAATGTACACATGTACTAAATTTATGCACCATTACAAATACGACTTCTTTAACTGCAAATTTTGACAAACATGCGTAGAAGATGCCTCTAGAATAAACAAAGGTTGTAGTAACCTTGGACGAGCCACATTCTCAAACATGTACCTATGACACTAAAAGCACTCCCTGACAAATTGCCTCACCTGTTTTTGTTGTTTCTTCCAATAAAATACATTACCAATCTTTTTTAGCCGTGACTGTAGAACCTGAGTGACCCCTTAAAGCAATATCATGATAGATGGCTATTAACATGTTTTACAGCACAAGATTATTATCCACCACCAGTTTGCGCCTTCTGATAAAATGAACCTAACTCACTTATAATGAGGATGTGTAGCAAGCAGTCCTGGATAATAGACTCCGCCTTGGCATACCTTTCCCATGACTTGATGTCTGAAAGCAAGTGAAAACTATGAATAAACCTAGTGCATTGAGCTCATTCCTGGGTATTCTAGAGAGAGCATTAACGACTATGTTTTCCTTCCCCTTCCCGAATTTAATTTCGTTGTCGAACCCTAGCAGTTTAGTCCGCCACAAATTTTGGGATGGAGAGGTTGGATTGAGTCGGTTAGTGAGATAAACTTGTCTCCAAATTTCTACTCGTGAGATGGATGGTGAATATTGTACAAGATATTCTTGTTAGCCGTCTGCTCCCATATACCAATTCCCATGACAAATTCACAGTGGAAGTTATGGTGTCGCAGGTAAGTCAATAGGATCTTTTAGTGGAGCAAGTACTTCAAGTCCAAGGTTCGTTATACCAGTACTGTATAATCTAGGAATAAACTGAAGAAAAGGAAGAAAGAGGTTTTGGGTCTTACAGAACAGGCAGGCTCATAGGCCTCATAGCCCCCTTCTCTTTTACACGGAAGTGATTAAACCAATCTTTTTCTATTCATAAAGCTTCCTACTGTAAATGCAGTGCACAACATGTTCTTGCCCAATTTGTGAGGTGACTCACACTCCTTGCCTACCAACAAGGACAGATGAAAAGTCGGGTCCTTTTTAGATAGGGTTTGCCTGTGACAAGTGACAACGATGTTAGTACGAAGTGCTCAACCTTTTTCTCAATGTGGGAGCAGGAGTGTGCTGTTAAAAGTTGGAAGTTTTTTGATATGATTGAAGACAGCTATCACGGAGCAAATATTGGATAATTTGGTTTGAATATGCACCTTGTTGGCCTGCCCTTTGTTGTGTTTGTTATTCATTTATGCAGGGCTTTGAGCATGACTTTCCAAAAAGTTAGCATGGAACCCTTGCTGGGTTGGTTCGCTAGCTATCCATCTCTAGTGTTGTACCACTACTGCCCATTCTTTAGTGTCGATTCCCATGGGTATTTGCCTTGAAAATGAACCCTTGCATTCGTTTACAAGGAAGGAGTATTTCTTGGTCCCAAACACCATGTTTAGTCCTTGCAACTGCTGGTCAGAGTCGAGATCAAAAGGCAGACTGATAAATAGATATCTCTCTTCAGCATTTTCTTGACAAGTTAAGATCGAAGGCAATGCTGATATATTTCTTGCTAAAGACTTTGTTTATGCGGACATTGGACAGTTGGTCAGCAGTGGACATTGGACAGTTGGTGTTTAGTCTTGTTTTAAGGCCAGGATAATAGCCGGCTAACCTGCCTAACTCGGTCCCGTCCTCGCCACTTTCAAACCTTAGAAGGCGAGCCACATCCAACTTTGAATACAATATGCGTTGTGTTGATCTTAACTTGTCAAACGGAAAGGAAAGTAAAAGCAAAAACAACAAACACTAAGATTCAGGACTAGGGTTCATTCAACACCGAAGCTACGATTTGGTTAGAACTTATTAGATTGGAAAGAAATTTCACCAGGCTTTGACATTCAGCGTCATAAATCATAATCAAGGGAAGGTCCCATTTGGGGCGAAATCCTTGACAATCAGAGCATATAATGACGTTGTTATCGATTTGGCAGCACTTGAATTTAGGGCAAAGTTGGGGGATGACAACTAGTGACGAGTCTTCACAGTCGGAACAGAAGCACAAATTACAAGGAAAGATAAAGGGTGAGAGAAAGGGGAAGAATTGGGCGGGCGGGCGGGCAAGCAAGCTAGAATAGGACGAGAATAAATGAAACAAGTCCATATCTTACCTAACAATCGTGTCATGCTCCATACCTAATAATATTTTGTCTTGTATTCGTGCCTGAGATTGTATCAAGGTCGTGTCTCCCAATATATTTATTTGCTGGATTGCATAGCATTTAGGCAATCACATGTGCTTGGATAAAAAGGTGTCTTTATTAAATGCAGCATGGGCTTCGCAAGTAAGTTAGGCCTAATCGTGAGTTGCCCTCCCTACCAATTCACGTTCATCCCTGCGTGGAGTTTGCCCCTCACGGTGCGAGGAGACATGCTAGCTAGGTTGCCTACAACACCCTCACACGCCCGTGTATTTTCTACTTTTAAGAGCATTTGGATTTTTTAAAAAAGGAATTTTAGCAAGAGCCATCACGGTGTGTGATGTTGATGAATAAAATTTAGATAAACATGTCTGAATTTGAGAATTAATATAGAAATCATATGTGTTTTGGTGGTGATTATGGAATATGTTTGGATCATGTTGTCTTTGTGCACTTTGAGTGCGTGAGTTGAGTGAGTGAGTGACGCTGTGTACGGACGTAATAATATAAAGACGAGCTCAATGTGAAAAAAACTCATTCTAGTTTGCATAAAATGCTTGATGGAATGCTATTTACAAAATTAAAGGCCAATTTGACATTAGTTTTTATATAAAATCTGAAAGGAAAAAAAAAAGAGAACATAAAAAGACATATGTTATATTTTCTTAGTGCTTAATAGAGGTTTTTGACAAAGATATCTTTTAAAATAATTTAAAAATATTTTTTAATTATTTTTTATGTATGTATGACAAGAAGGATCTTGAACAATATTCCTTTTGTACTTGAGATCTTTTGTTAAGTGGGAGTAACCCTCATTTATAAAATATTATCGATAAATATATCTTATTTGTTCTTATTTTTTTTTTTATTAAATGAGAGTCTTAAATCATTGTCTAAATGACTTTTAAGCTGATTTAGAGCTTCTAAACCGTCTTCTGTTTATTGGTAAAGTTAAATAAAATTAAATTGTTCTCTCATGTAAATTTAAAAAAGAAAAAAAATATTGTTTTGTAGTGCTGAATCTTAGCGTGCGGGGGAGAACAAGGTTTAGATTGACTCTTCAAGAATCGAAATGCATAATTTAAAGGAGTTTTTTTGGATGATTTATAATAAAATAAGTAAAGTGTAAAGCTTAAGTATGCATGCTGCCTCTTGGTTCATGTTCATACGAACAGTTCTCAATGTGAACAAGCATCAAGTCACGCACATGTAGAGGACATCATGTTGTGGACCAAATCATGAAATTACAAATCGAATAAATTGTAAATTAATGGAATGAAATAATCAAATATTGGTGAGTATATGACAAAATGAATGTCATGAATACGCTGAAAGAGTGCTTGGAAGGGTAATAATCATTAATTTTTAAAGTTGTTTTTTCTCATAAATACATTAAAATAATTTTTTTTATTTTTTAAAAAATAATTTTTAACATCAACACATCAAATAATTTAAAAATATAAAAAATAGTAATTTTAAATAAAAAATTTTAAATTTAAAAAACTTTTTAAAATACAAAAACAAACAAGTCATAAATTCAAACAAAGGTAATTGGAGACTCCAACAATAAAAAATTGAACATAAAAAAATCAGGCTTCTCTTACAATAAGATTTTAGGGATTATTTTAAATTGAGGGTGGGCGGTGGATACCTTTTACAATAAGATTAATTAAAAAAAAAACGACTAATTAAGCTTGAGAAATTGCATTAATCGAACGGGTCCAACTACAATATTTTTTTATCCCATTGGATTTGGTTGGAATATATGCACGCCTGTACATTGTAGTCATTAATTGACTCGACTGGACTCAACCTGACCAACCTGGTCAGTAGCCACCCTGGCTAAAAGCTATACAGACTCACCATGCAAGATAAGAGTTTTCTATAGCATCAAAAGATATGGTTGCATGGTCTCTGTCCCTCTCCATGGATCAAGGTTCACGGGAAGGAGAGCAGCCTGCATTATTATTTGATACTGACGCCGACCAGAATGTGAAGACAGGAGTAGCTGAAGTTTAGCGTGTTGACGGTGGAGTCAAACCAGATCGGCAGATCTCACAGACACCCAAAATGCAGAGCCAAAAACATGTGTCAAGTTAAGCGACTGTTCTATGCACCGCACCCCATTCGATGATCAAGGAGATACTTTTAAAAATATTTAAAAAAAATTAAATTTTTTATTTCAAATTAAAGTTTTTGATATTTTAGATTTTTTTTATTATAAAAATATTTTTTTATTTTTTACTTCAAATTAATTTTTTTGATATCATTCAGTGTGTTAATATCAGAATTAATTTTTTAAAAATAAAAATATATTATTTTAATATATTAAAAAAAGATGGGTACAAACATCATGACTTTTTGCCAAACTACTGAATTGATTTGTAAGGAAATGTAAATTTAATCTCGCGTGCAAAGAATCCTCAAAAAATACACTGCCCTACCTGTAACTATCAATGTCGTTATTAAATCAAGTATGATACGGTAGATCACCCATAAGCTAGGTGACCTGCCTCTTAACCTAAGCTAGTTAGGTATGAAAAAAAGTTAATATTGGATCTAATTAATTTCACAACTTAATTCCAATTAATTTAGTCCAAATTTGAATTGATATTTTAAAAAATAATTTCATTTTATATTTTTTAAAAAAATCAGCTGGAATTAATTCATTTATCCTATCCTTAATTTAAATCTCATATCAAGTTAATTTTAAAATAAGTTTAATAACTATGCTTATAAAACCATCTAAGTAGTAATATAAAATTGAATTCAGCACATGTGAAATGAAAATGAAAAAAAAAATAAAAAAATAAAAAGGGGTGAGTTAATCTCCGTGATTAAAAGATAAGAAGGAAATGATTGCTCTTTAAGCAACACTGTCATTGAATTCATGAGATATAAGAATTCTTTCTTTCTACTTTTTTTTTTTTTTTATCTCGGTAAGGTACGAATTCTTTTCTTAATAAAAAAATGCTGCGATACTTTTTATTTTTATTTTTTTTAGCATTGATTAATGTACATGAAGCCCAGAAGGAAGCTTTTGGGTAAACTAGACCGGGCCCCATCTCGTGATAAATATTATATTCGACTTTTGAGATGGATCAAGGCTTGGACTGTCTAATAAAATATATGTGCCCATTAAATTAAATAGGACCATGGCCCACATTAGGGACATAAAGACCATTAATGATTTGTAATCTAAATACAAAAAACTTAACCAGAAGATGTAATATAGAATTTCTTTTTTAAGAACTAAATCGCATATAATAGAATTTTGGTTGAAGAGTATTGTGCATTACCTATTGAACAGGTTATATCTCGCTCTCTTGTTATGGTTTTTATTGAAATAGCTTTGAATGTAAAAGATAATAATATTTATGCCATAAAAAACTTTTCAATTCAATACATCAGCTAAGGTTTGAAGATTCTTGGTTCAACTTTTTTTTTACTATTTTCATAGCTTGACTTTTAAATAAAATTACATAGAAGTTATCCTAATGTGATCTTGTTAATCAAGTATTTTTAAAAAAAAAAAAAAATTCTAGTTTTTCTGTCAAACTCGTGACTCGTATCATGAATTTTCTTAGGTCAAATTAATTTTTTATTTTGTTTTATGATAAAAATTATAAAAATTAATTAGTTATCAATTTAATATTGAATGATAAAATTCAATAAAAAACTTCATACTAATAAATAGAATTGAAAAAAAAAACTCAAACATGAAAAAAAAACTTGTTAAAAAAATATAGTAATCATGTTCATTATATATATATATATATATATATATATATGAATAATTAAATTAATCCTATGTAATTTAATTGTTTTATTAGTAAAACATTCATAAGAACACTAAACGCTCCTTAACAATGCCATTTAGATAATTAGGTAGAGGGAAAATGAATTGTTTTCACAGTTCCATTTTAATTCAAAAATTTAATTAAATCAACAAATAATATTTCTTGTTAATATTGGTTGGACTGAACCAGTTTTTTTAACTTAAAAATCAGAAAAATTGGCTTGTGGTATTTAGACTAGCTAATCTTCATCACTGAATTAAATTTAAAAAATTAACATTAAATATCAATTTAAGCTATTAATTACAACAATCACTTGAAAATTCGAGAAGATGGAAAAAAGCAATTTACAATCAAAATCTTCCACTTGGAGACTTGAAAGGGAAAGGAGAAAAGAGCAGGGCAACTCAGAAGAAAGGAAAGGGAAGGGGAAAGGAAGGTTGAGAATGGATAGGGGGGTGGAAAATGAAAAGGTGATTTAGAGCTGGGGATAATTTTTTTTATAGTTTGTTTAAATCGGTTCAGTTTGGTCTTGTTCAATTAATTCTTTTTAAAAATGAAATTGAATCGAACTAGGTGTTTTTTTTAATTGATTTATTTTGTTTTTTTATTTAATCAGTTGATTAATTTTTTTAAACATCTATAGTTTTAACTAATCTTTATTTTCATTATTTTCATTGAGAAACAAGTTTATTTTAAGAGTTATTTTAAAAAAAGTTAAAAACAAATATTTGTTTATAGAATAATCAACCCAATCTAATTAAACGATGATAATATACTTAAAATCTGATACAAAAATAAAAACTCAACTTAATGCATGCAAACTAATTTAAGAAAAAATCTAAAATAAAAACTCAACTTAATGCATGCAAACTGATTTAAGAAAAAATCTATAAAATACATGTGATGATAGATTTGTTTTGCATTAATTATACTTAGATCCTTGAAACTAGACCAAATGGGTCGAAAATATCATATGGTTGATATATTATAATTTTTTTTATTTTTAAATAATAATTTTAAAGTTTACCCACCTCTTTTAATTTCTTAAATTTAAACCAGAAAACTAATATTTAAAGAATTATTCCTTTAAATACATCAAATCAATATAAAAATATATTTTTAAAATGGTCGAGGAAAGGAATTTTCTCCATGGTCACATCCAAACTCAAGAATATCTTGTTGAAAGAAATTAAATTTTTTTTTTATTTACATGGGGTGTTCGGGTTAGTTTACGCATATTACAACTAATCCCTACGGCTCACTGAATATCCTGTAAGCTCAGTAAATAAGTAAAACATTGTGGGATGATAAACATACACGGTAAAGCTTGAAATATATAAAAAAAAAGATAAGCCCTTCCCATCAGTGGGATATAACGTCGCGCACAAGAAATTAAAATTCTTAATTATAAAGGACATGGTACCTATTCATGAAATATAAAAAAGCTTGCTTCGAGAAAGCCGAGATAACCACAGAACTATAGAAAAAGACAAGATAAACAATACTGACTAAGCATCCATCAAAGTCAAGGTCGGCTACCAAATGACATCGTTTTCATTTTATTTTCATACAATAGGATTCGGAAACATCATTTCAGTCTCATACTCTATAAACTTGCTTTTAAAATGTCACAAGGTCGCAATAATTCTGCTTAGGCCATTTCATACAAATAAAATATTTAGTGTCTTTATATTATTGCGGTATAAAAAGCATTTTTTAAAGTATTTTTTATTTAAAAATATTTTAATATATATATATATTTTAAAAATATTAATTATCCTTTTAACACACAAAAGGCAGTAAATCTAATGTGATAAATAATTTTTTTAATATAAATATTTGAGTTAAGTTGAGGATATTTTAACTAATTTTATGAATTTTAAAATTAATAATTATATAAATAATTTTATGAATTTTAAAGTTAATAATTATATAAATTTTTTATAATTCTAAAAGAAAACTTGAACTTTTGTTTATTGAAAAAAAACTTAATTATCTATATATATATATATATTTATTTATTTTCTTGGCTTGTGGAGATGAGCCAACCCCAAAATGAAGAATCCATTGAGTCAACAAGCAAATCCCTTACATGTGCTGCAATTCAACTTTTTTAAGTTAATTTCAGGACCCACTCACTCGACCTTTCTAGATTGCATGATTAGTTGTCAGACTACTAACCCGCGAATACGGGCCGTCTGATATGGACGTCGGGCATGATGGTTGGAAACCCAGGGGAGCTGTCTCACCCATCTTGTGGGTCCTTGCCTAGAGAGTTTGGTGGGCCATTTGTATAATCCCAGAGGGCCCTACAAGTCCCATCATCATGACGTGCTCTTCCTTGATCCAATCAACGTACTAGCATAATCTTAGTTTTCACACTGGAGTATTTACCGAACAACAGCTACAGTCTTGCTGGCAGGATTAAAAGCTCTTTTTCACTCCCACGCAAAGTGCTTGACGTGGCATTCAAATGTCCCGGTGCTCGAGACAGCAAAATTACCTTCGTCACCTCGGCTGCTGTCATTTTTGAAGTCTTGGTCAAAGGATATTCTTCTTCCCGCACCAAACCAGTTCCAAGGAAGCCCTAACATGCATGTCCTCACTAACTTTCAGTTTTTTTTTATAAAAAAAAACAATAAATTGCTGATTCTAATTCCTATTTCCCCAAGTGGTGTCATGGCATTGTTTTTCTTCCAATCTTATGTAAGTTTTTGGTCTCCAATTTGTTTTTTCAAAATAAGATTAAGTTTTAACTCAATTCCCTTTTCTTGCTGAAAATGGACGTGTAAACGAATATTTTTGTTTGCGCAAACAGCACCATGCGAAATTGCCAGCACATATGTCTTATCTTCATAAGTTGGTGAATTTTTAGAAACAAAAGCATAATCTTCTCTTTAAAAAAGTGAATTTCTAGAGAGAAAGAAAGAAAGAAAAAACACCAGTAGCATAGAGGAGATAAATTGTCAGATGGATGAGCTTCTCTACCGAGCTAGTTATAATCCAGATCAATTCGGGAAACAGATACAAAAATGTCGCAATCTCCTTTTTCATAGCCACTGGCACATTTTTCTTAATCACAATTAATTTGTTAGTTTACTTCCATTAATTTAGTTGACAATGGAGGCCAAAAATCCATGGCTTTAGCTCAGTGACAGTGAGTGAATTTGTTTCCAGTATCATCATTTCCAGTTTAATTCCCGCACAAGATTGCATAATTCTATTTGTTTTTGCTAAATTACATCAGTCCAAAAATGCATGGTAAATTCTGAATATAAAAGTTGGCCCAGGAAATCCATATGGTTAACAAGGGAAGAAAAGAATAGAAAAAATTACGAACACCGATGCTGATTTCTGTGTTCTTGCTTTGGGATTTCGAGATTCCAGAACCAATCTACCCCAACACAGTCTATCACAATCAAGAAAAGTCCAAAATTCCTTTGGATTTGGACAAGAAAGCTTTTTGTTGCCAAATAAAATGTTTAGCAACAGTTGAAGGCACTAAAAAAGCGAAAGAAACTAGCCAGCCAAACCCACCTCCACCACCACCCTCCACTCCCTTCCCTAGAGAGAACACAGCACACAGAACACAGCACACATATACACACAGTCACGCATATATTAATTGAGAGAGAGAGAGAGAGAGAGGTGCAAACTTTGCATTCATATCCAGAGGTCTGAGAGAGACTAAATGAGGGCATGCCTTGTCGGCCATTAGAGCTTGAAGTAGTAGCTCGGGCCCGACCCTTTTTAATTCATGAAAAGACTTAACATTTTCACTGTTCTTGCTTCAATATCTGAATAGAAAACCATAAAAGATCTCTCCTTTTTCCTTTCGCTTTTTTTTTTTTGTTTTGGAAAGGAATTAAGAAAGACAGTGAGAGAAGGAAGAAAAGTAACTTTTTTGGTTACAAAATCTTAGGCCTATAGATCCAAAGATCCCACCATATCATTTTATGCTAAAAGGTGAACTGGGTTGCCTTTGGTTTTGTCTGTTGGTTCATGAATTACATGTTTCCTTTAGCTTTATGGTCTCAAGGAGTTACAGTGAAGCGGTGCAGTTGTTGCCTTACAATCTCTTCTTTGACGAATGATTGGTTATCTGGCTTTAACAGGTATGTCACTCTTTTTTCAACTGTTGGCTTATCCTCTCTATTGATTTGTTAGCTTAAAGTGGTTTCCTTGGTTGTCTGATATGTGAATTCCAGCAGAAATGGCCTCTTTAATATCTTGGGTTTCTAAATTTAGAGTTGGTGTCTTAGTTCTTTGTTTCTTCTAAATGAATACTGTTGCTTCTGTGTTTGTCCTGGGCCAGGATTTCTTTTAACTGTTTAGTTGATTAAATTTCCAGGTTCTAAAAAGTTCTGTAAACTAAAATTCGATATTAAGATGTTCAACAATGCAATTTCATATGTAGGGTGTCACTGTGTCATAGCTCTTGAATTACTTGAATACAGAAATGACCGGTGTTTCTTGTAATAATTTCTGTCTCTCAATCATATTTACAGCTGATTTCCTTACACAGGGAGAAAGGCATGTTAAAACAGTTTCTTATTATAAAAGAATTACCAGAATCATTTAGAGTTCCAATTCTTCTTACAGTTGTAAAATGTTGCACTATTTGGTTGTTTTTGTTATAGATTTGGTTCATTTGACAATTGCGATCAGAGTTTCTAACGTAGCGCTGGATGTGCAGGTGTTTAAATTATGATATTATACTGAAATTTCAATAAAGCGGAGGGATATCAAAATGTCAGCACATTTCAGATCAAAGAGAGTATTTGAATTGAGGCTTGCTGGAATTCTGCTCGTTTCCATCATATTGATATGTACTACAGAGGCGTTGAATTCTGAGGGGCAACGCCTCCTAGAGTTAAAGAATAGCCTCCATGACGAGTTCAATCATCTTCAGAATTGGAAGTCCACTGACCAGACACCATGCAGCTGGACTGGTGTGAATTGCATTTCAGGTTATGAGCCTGTAGTCCGGTCCCTTAATATGAGCTCAATGAATCTTTCTGGGACTCTGAGCCCCAGTATTGGTGGTTTGGTCAACCTGCGATATTTTGATCTTTCTCACAATGTGATCACCGGAGATATACCTAAAACTATTGGAAATTGTTCACTGTTGCAATTACTTTATTTGAATAACAATCAGTTGAGTGGGGAAATTCCT